>NW_012156427.1:49969-77525 GCF_000151545.1 Saprolegnia parasitica CBS 223.65
GGAAGGAATCTACGGAGCTTGCCATCATGGGCCTCACCCGCGGCCACAAGCGCCCCCGGGCAACTACAGAAGTTCAAGATGCACCCCCGCGCTGCCACCTGCGCAGCCACGGCCCGGCGAGCGAAGGAAGAAGAAGGAGATTGCTAGTCTCTACGTATGCGAACTCTTTGTAACAACGAAGATAACGCGAAACACGTTTACATATATATAAAAGCGACGAAGAGACCGGCTGCGTGGGCGCGTGCAGCTGGTGCTTCGTGTCAAGAAGGGTCGGCGGTGTGAGCGCACCCTTCTCTTCAGGCCCCTTGTACATAGGCTCGACCTGGTTGTCCGTCACGTCGCCGGTATCAGTGCGGCTCCAAAGCGCTAAAACTCTTGCCGTGGCCCATCGGCATGGTGCGTCTGTCAAGGTTGGGTCCGGCCATCGTCGAGTCGTCCGTGGCAGCGGTGCGCTCAAGCGTGGCATCGGCCTCCGTCATGAAACCCCGGCCGGCGGCGTCATGACAAGCATCACGATCGACCGGCGTCACGACGTCGGGATCGTTGTTCGGCTGCTGGTCCTGCGGAGCAGCGGCAGCGGCATCGTCGCGCGGTAGCGACGAAGCAAAATCGGCGGCATCAGCGCGGTTTGACGGCGACCAAGACGCAGACGTAGTGGGCGGCATTGTCGAGTTGAACAGTATACTCGCATGCTTGCGAGCGACTCGTCTCGTCAGGCGTATCAAAATTGTGTGCTGCCAACGAATGCTTCAACATACTCTCAAGGGTCTGTAAATGGTTTACAGACTCTGGGACAAACAAGCTCAAACAATAGCGTCGATAAGAATTATGGGATATGTATTCATGACGGTATAGCCTTACTAGTACGACAGAGTGGTGGTAAGAACGAGAGATACACCGAGGCCCGACGTCGTAGTCATAAACGAGAGTGCTCACTCCTTCGACTCCTCTTCGTCGTAGCGGTGCCGGTAGGCCGCGAGCTCGGACGTAAGGCCGTCGTTCACCGCAAGATAATGAGCGCGCTCATCCTCGAACTCCTGCACAAGAGCTTCCATCGCCGTGCGGCGCGCGTCTTCCATGGCTTCCATCGCCGTGCGGCGCGCGTCCTCAATGGCTTCGAACGCCGCCCGAAAGTTGTTTGTGCGCTGGCGCTTCGGGGGAGGTGGCGCGCCGTCGTCCTCGGCCACGTCACCCGCGTCACCAGCAGCGCCCACGTCACCCACGTCACCCGCGAAATCGCCGGCATCAGCGTCACCCGCGTCATCGCCGGCATCAGCGGCACCCGCGTCGGCAGCGGCGGCACGAGCGTCGAGCTCTTCGCGTTGCTCGCGGGTCAGCAGCAGGTGTGGCGTGGTCTCGTCGAAGGGCAAGTAGGCCGCAAAGAGAGTGCTGTTGTGACCTTTCGACACCGCCTTGGGGAAAAAGTTGGGAAACTCCAGGTGCGCGCCGAACGTCGCCATCGCCCTTTGCACCAAGAAAGGCTTGATCTCGAGCTTCTTGGCCACCATGAACTTGGCAATGTCGTAGATGAGCACCGAGTCAAGCCAAAGAACGCCCTTCGGGAGCTGGCCGACTGGAGCAGCCACGCGGTTGGTCAGCAGCACGACTTTGCGCAATAGTGGTTGGCTCTCGAAGATCGCCTCGTTGACCGCAAACTTGGTCTCTTTGATCGCCACTTCTTTCATGAGGAAGACGGCGACGCGGTCGTACTCTTGGGCGTCCGGCCCGTCGGCGGCGTCCGTCTCGGGCTGCTTGTATTTTACATTGCAAAACCCGGTCTTCGGGTCGCGGTCGATGCTCGCCGTCATGTCGACGTGCTGCAGCGCGACGAGCTGCGCCCAGCGGGCCTTCGTTTCGGCCGGCAGCTCGTCGTCGGTGGAGGTCGCGACCTCGTACTGCAAGACGTTCCACATGAGGAGCATCTGACAAAACACGAGAAACTTGAGCGCGTCGGACATCGGGCTCGTGATCGACGGCGAGGCGTAGGCATCGTCCATCGCCTTGCGGATACGCTCAAACTTGAGCACGGGCGGCGGCGGCGGCGTCCCGGGCTCCTGTTTTTGTACGTATGAAAACACTTGAGGATATCCATGGCAAATTGACGAGTGAGCTCACAGCGAGCAACCCGATCGCTGGTTCAAGAAAGCAACCGACGCGTGCACGAACACGATCAATAGAAATACGTGGTTTCATCTTGATGTGTTAATGCGCATTTTATTCGTCTGCTGTGGAAAGTGGAGGGCGATCGCGCTACGAATGAGGCAGCTGCACACGAAGCGCGATCAGAACCGATCCAAGCTCGCATTACTACCTTGGGTGCGCATCGTGGTGGTGCAAGCGTTGCAGGCTAATTCACGGCTGTCGATGCCGGCGCGTCTCGAAGCGGTCGACGCGTCGACAGAGGATTGAGCCACCCGAGGTTCGATTCTCCGCCTTTAGGTCTGGGAGGGTTAACTGTTCGCATGATCAAGTAATTTCTACATCGGTGTCGGTGCTGTAGAAATCATCGGTTCGAGCGCTGCATGGGAGCTCTGCGCCGGCATGCGTGCAAAAGTATCTTGCACCATTACCGTCCATGAGCGGTGCACTGTACTACTGCACTGGGTATGTTGCACCCGCGTGCAGGATGAGGACCTTCGTTTGTTTTCAATGCCGCAGTGAATAGTTGCTCCTCCAGCATCTAGCAACGGAGAACGGGCGAATGCTTCAGCTCGAAGGAATGAAGAAATTGCCTTCAGCTGATCGAGTGGCATGACGTGGCGGTCTGCAGCGCCAAGATGGACCAGACAGTCTTGCCATATGGTGTTGCTTTGCAAGACGGTCGCGCTCCTACAGTACCAAGGATTCGACAACCCTGTCGCAACGCCTATGCGGCTGACGAGGCAGCGCATCCCGATCCTGGATCGCACAGAGTGGTATCGAGCCTCGGGTGGCTCAATCCTCTGTCGACGCGTCGACCGCTTCGAGTCGCGCCGGCATCAACAGCTGTGAATCAGCCTGCAACGCTTGCGTGATCACCTGCGTGCTACCTTCGTTTCGCGTTGTACGAACAGCTTCACGAATGCCCAATGCTTGCAGCGTCGGAAATGACAGAACTTCATGAGTGCCGTAGCTCGTAGAGAGTACTGGCCACGGCAGCGCCGAGATCGCATTGGTATCACCGAGCTTTCCCATGCGATTGCACCCACGGCTTATCATGACGCTGCGTAGTACGTGGCTAAATCCAACGACAACATGGTCGACGCGCCAAGTCGATCCCAAACTGGACTATCGACAAGCTCGCAACAAGACACGTGTTCCGCTGATATCGTAATGCAAGAAAGACATGGCCAGGGCCAACGCGACTCGGCGCCTCGTGGAGGTGGTCAGCCAGCGCAACTCCCAGCCTGCCAGTAATTCTGTCGCGGTCGTGCTGCAGAATCCAACAGAATAGTAGTATTTGGAAGCAGACAACTTGTCGAAAGACTTACTTAGCCATGGGCCTTGATCGTACCCAGCAATGCGTCGCGCTGTTCCATCGTGTTGAAGCCAAAAAAGCGCTTGTCTACAGCCTTAATTTTGAAAGACGAGACTTTCAATCGACGAGCTAGTATACCTTGGTAGGCCTCGCCCGTGTCGCCCAAGACGTAGAAAATGAACCGTGGGTCGTCCGACTTGCGGGCCATGAGGTCTGGAATCTCCTTGATGTCTTCGATACGGTCGACCTAAACTCGAGTTTCACAGTGTGTTGGATGGTTTTGAACCATACGTACGATGAGCTGACCAAACGGTGGGTGCCCCGACTCGGCCTCTTCAACCGACTTCCAAAACACAAACCGGTGGTACCGGTACACGAGGCAGATGGTCTATTAAAGCAATGACGGTGCTCCTCCAAAGGACAGACAAAAGAGATAAAGTACCTTCCACACCCGGTCGTTCTCACCGCGTGTCAAGATCGGACCCATCCATAGGGCATGAAACTTGATCTTCTTACATACTTCCAGCTGCGTCGCTTCGTCTATGGCCCGCTTGGTGGCGTAGATACCGCGCTCCGTCGAGTACGCCTAGAGATAACCATATACATATACACCTCATCCGAAATGGAAATATGCCACAAGTACCTGCATCAAGTCAATGTCGGTCGGCATGGACGAGATAAAGTTCCAGAGAATGTTGCGCGCCGTGTTACTTGGTGGTCGATCCTTGCGCAGGCCCGCGCCAAACTAGACACGGAACACTCGCTCGGAACGCCGCTTGTCGATGTTACCGTACGTACCTCGAGGAGACCGCTGGCCAAGATGAGGTAGCGCGCCGGTACGATCGAAAAGAGAATGGCCCCCGCGACGCAGAGCAGAAAGACCGCAGCGGTCTTCCACGGGTGCGTCCAGTTGAAGAGGTTTTGCGTGCACACAACCGTCGCACAGAGCCGACCGATCGCGTTTTGGACCGTCTTGGTCGTGTCTTTGGCCTTGTAAAACGCGCCAAAGAGAACGGTCCCGAGCGTCGACGACGCCTTGTCCTTCTCGTGCAGCGCCTCGAGGAGAAATTGCGACATTTTGCGCTCGCCAAGCGTGCCAACAACGCTGCTGCACGCACCGTCGGTGGGCTTTGTCACGGGTAGTCGAAGCTGCAGTCGCACCTACAGATCGCATTAGCACACGCACCGACATAACAATCATGTACGGTCAGCGAGCACTCGTCGAGCGGCTCGTTCTCGGGACTGGTCATCGGTAGCGTGATCGTCGTGTCGTCCGCACTCGCCAACGTCGCAATCGGAATGCGGACGCGGCCCACGAGTGTCTCGATCTGCGGCTGGTCCTCCGAGTAGTTGTACACCTCGAACGTCACATCGCCCGGAAACGACGCCCACGGCACGAGCAGCTGGCGACCATTGTCAAACGTCTTGGCGGGCTGGAGGAGGGGGTACACAAGCGTGTGGTGGTCCACCCCCGCCGCATGGGGCCACGACGCATGGACGTTCCGGAAGACGTGCTCCTTCTTGAAGACGCTCTTTTGATTCGTCGGCGTCGTCGACGAAATGTGCGACACGATGTTGGCGACGCTGCGCCAAATTGGACGCGCGCACGTTCGCACAATGTGCGTGCGTCCGACAAAGTAGCTCTCGGCGCCCGACGCCATGAGCCCTGTCGTGTCCTCTTGGTCGGCGTCTTTGGGCTCGTAGACCACCTTGAGGAACGTGTACATGTTTTCCTTGCGTGCTTTCTGGGCTAAAAACGCCGGGCCAAACGTCGCTTCGACGACCGCGACCCAGAGATGTGCGATTGGACGATAAAGACGCGTGCGCTCGATGACGTCCGGGTCGTCATGGGCCACCCACGCCTGCACGTACTGCCCCGTGAGCCGCGCCAAAAGCGTGTGGACCATGTACGCGAGGAGCAGGATGAAGACCATAGCCGGCGCGTACTCGGCGTCGACGCGGAGACAAATGGCGCAAAACCCAAAGAGCACGAGGCCAGACGTGACGGGGTCTTTCCAGCAAATGAGTGCGAGGTACTCTTGTTCGAGCCACTGCAGCGAGTTGATGACGTGATTGAGCCGGTCAATGTTGAGCTTGAGCGTCTCGATCGCAAACTCCTTCTCTTCCCGGCCTTGGAGCAGTACCTTTTGCTTCGGGACGTACAAGAGAAGCTTGGTCTTCTCCTCGACGTAGCGCAGTCGAAGGCGCGCACGGCCCACGACGCGGTCTTTTCCTTGATGCGCTGGAGCAGCGGGTACGTCTCGAGGTCCATGCGCGTAGCGTACAGCTGCACGTGCGGGTCGGGCGGCAGAACCGAGGTGGCGAGCTGCTTAAGGGGCTGGAGCCACGGCGTTGACGCGAGCGCGCGGTCGGCGTCGGCCTGCAGCAGCTCGAAAAGGAGCACCTTCATTTCGCCAATGACGGCGTTCGTGTTGAGGTCGATCGTCTCGAGTCGGAAGAATGCGTCGCGGTTCGTCACCACAATGCACACCTTGTCGTCAAAGACCGGGTCTGCGGTCTTGTAGACCTCGTTGGTTTCGCGCACGAGACCGTCAAAGCTCATGCGGCAGTACGTGTCGCCTTCAAACACATTGACCGCATGCTTGTCGCTTTGGCAGTCTTTTGAGCAGAGGTGGATGCCCTTGAGGTGCACGTAGAGCTTCCCAAAGGTCGGCGCTGTCGTTGTCGATGACGGTTCGAGCATGCGGTACCCCGTCGACGTCGATCGGCGCTTGTGGGCCGGCGACGACGACGCAAACTGACCCCTATATAGGATCATGAGCCCTCGCTGCCGTATCAAAGCGACAGTTTGTACGTGGGGGACGATGCCATGGTCGGGATCCGAGCGTCCTTCTCGTGAAGCGCCGTGCCGCACGGAACGTTGGTGTTGGCACTCATCATGCACGTCTTGTGGACATCAACGTGGCAGTCTTCGCAGCGGTAGCCAGGCGAGCCCTTGACGCTGCTCATAATGACGCGCTCACAGACGACGCACGTAAGGAGTCGGACGCCAACCGACTTGATCGTGTGCACGCGGAACTTGTGGGCGCCCTTCGTGTCGAGCGAGAGCGAGGACGACCGGTGCGTCAGCGACGGCTTGGTCTGCGGCTCAAACACCATGCCAAACGAGATGCGCGCTTTGACGGGTGGCGCGCCGTTGGCTGTCGGCGGTGCGATCGTCGTCGATGTGACAGTAAACCAGCGCGAGAAGTGGACGTTGGGGTGCTGCAAGAGCGGCAGCGTCGAGAGGAGGCAGCTCGCAATGAGGTCGTCGCCCAGGTAGCTCTCGCTCCAGAGCTGGACTTCGAGCGTCGGGACGGGGTTGTTGGAGCTCGTGCAGCGGTGCTGCAGACGCATTTCATTTGCATGGTCTTCGCGCCACGTCGGGTTCTTGCCGCCGCTCAAAGCGGCTTTTGTCTGCACCGGCTCGTTCCACCTAGCAAGATGCATGATGCAGAATAATGAGATAATCTTCAAGCATAGCGTCCACGTACGGAAGCAAGGCGAGACGAACATACGGGTCCTGGCGGCCGAGCCAGCGCACGCTCGGGAGGTCGACCGCTTTCTCGGCCGTGATCTTGAACACGCCCGACTGGTTGAGCTCCATGTCCTTCCGGAACGCGAGGTAATCGTCGCGCGTCTGGATCATCGGGTGGTTCGAGATGAAGCGCGCTGCAAAGAGGAGACAGCTTTGATCGCAGACAATCCCGCTGGGATGGAACCGGAAGAGCGACGACGAGCTCTCATCTACAGGCGCGCGGGAGGAGGATGCGACGACGTCCAGGACCATGGTACCTGTCCAGAGGCCGTTGCACATATCGCAGCGCTCGTTGCTCGTGGCGAGGAGTGGCGTGATCTCGTTGCGCTCGAGCATCTCTGCGATCTCGTTGTTGCGCGACTGCAGCTGCTCGGCCTCCTGGAGGGGCGTCGGCGCCTCCGAGCCCGACCGGCTCCGGGGCGCGCTGTCTCGCCGGGCCCGCGGGGTCATCTCGCCTACATGACGCAGGCGCAACATAAGATTCCATCGTCCATGCCATCGCCATGGCATGCGTACCCGACTCGTCCGCGACGAACGCGCTCGCGACGCGCCGCCGAATCTCCATCGTCGGCAAGATCCCGGAATGACGGAAAATCTACGCCGACGTATTATTTGTGTCATATTTACGCCGACTCATATTAGACTCGACAATTGTATGGCTTCCTCGATTTGTGCTGTTGACGTCAGCCCATCACCACTGGGAAACCCAGCGTCATCGCTCGCGATGCCAGCGTTAGTGCTATTATACATATACTACTACTACGTAGTACTAGTAATATGGAGCATAGCATACACACGTTGGCCACCAGATATGGGCGCAAAGTCGGAACTTGGATTGTACTTGCGGTCAAGGGAACGTCTTTATTGCACCACGACAGCGACTCGCTCCTATGCCGGTAGCGGCATTGCTCGCCGTCAAGTGACTTCCGACTGCGCGCAGCAACGACTAGCTCAGGCGTGAAGCCTGTCCATGCACGTCTCGTGTCGGTTCAGCTCGAGACGTACTAGCTTGTCAGCATTATGGCTACTCGTTCGGTCTGTGTTGAGCTGTTGCAATGGTCGTGCATGCTGTCGTTGTATTCACTGTTAGCGACGTACTAGTACACCGCAGCGTCATGATAAGCCGTGGGTGCAATCGCATCGGGAAGCTCGGTGATACCAATGCGATCTCGGCGCTGCCCTGGCCAGTACTCTCTACGAGCTACGGCGTTCATGAAGCTCTGTCATTTCCGACGCTGCAAGCGACTTACTGTTGTGCAAGCCAACAGCTCCGACCATGTTGGCGTCGACGGCGGATCGCAATGCAAACCAGGTGTACGTACGACGTACGTCATGTACGGTCATACAGTACATTGGGAGTTCGTGACTCTGTCGACTCCACCGCTTCGAGACGCGCAGGCTGCAACGCTTGCACCACCACGATGCGCACCGAGAGTAATAGTAATGCGAGCTTGGATCGGTTCTGATCGCGCTTTGTGCGCAGCTGCCACATCCGTGGCGCCATTGTCTTCCGCACTTTCGACAGCAGACGAATAAAATGCATACACACATCAAGATAAAACACATATTTTTATTGTTCGTGTCCGTGCACGCGCCAGGTGCTTTCTTGAACCAGCGATCGGGTTGCCCGCTGTGAGCTCACTCGCCAATTTGCCACGAACATCCTCGACGGCTCTCACGCGTACAAGAAGCGGGAGTCGCCCGGGACGCCGCCGCCGCCGCCCGCGCTCAAGTTTGAGCGTATCAGCAAGGCCGTAAACGACGCCTACGGCTCGCCGTCCTACACCAACCCGATGTCGGACGCTCGGAAGATTTTGGTCTTGTGTCAAATGCTCGTGTCGTGGGACCGGTGCAGTACGACGTTGAGACCTGCACCGACAACGAGCTGCCGCCCGCTTCCAAGGCCCGCTGGGTGCAGCTCCTCAAGATCGATCATTGTTGTACTGCAAGACGTTCCACGACACGAGCATCTGGCAGAACACCAAAATCTTCCGTGCGTCCGACATCGGGCTCGTATATGTCGGCGAGCCGTAGGCGTCGTCAATTGCCTTGCTGAGAGGCTGAAGCTTGACGACATCGAGTAATAAAGATAATGCAGAACACGTTCATATATCTATATACTTGTCTTTTTATCGACTATTTGGTTAATCTCTGCAGCATGGCTGTCGCAGCAACAATGACATTCGACAAAAGCTGCTTTCGGCCCATTCGAAACGTGAGCGCCACCAGTAGGCGGTCGGGGAGGTCGTTGGTTTGCAGCAAGGCGGCGTCTTCTTCGAGCGAGGTGGGAAACGCAGCAGCGAGCTCTTCCAGCACCTCAATGAGAACCGTAATGGCCTTGATCTCGACGCGGACGTCCGACAGCAGGCATGAGACATCAACGTCCTCGCAGTACGCCGTCAAGAAATGGCAGCGAAAGTACGGTAGCAGTGACCCAACGGACGTGTCATGCGTCAATCGGAAGCGGTTCTTGAACGGCATGAGGTGCGCCTTGATGAGGACCGCGCGACGCTCCGTCTTGGACAAGGCACTTGGGTACGACGCCTCGAGGTGCAGGTCCATGTCGAGATAGTCCCACTCGTTCTCACGCAGCGCAAAACCGTAGTCGAGCAGCAGTTGGTCTAGTGCAGGCTATAAAATATGTACGAGATTGTCGTTAACCATACGGTTGGGGCGCCGGCCGTAGCTGTTGAAGACTTGGTCGCCGCGCTTGTATCCGATGGACGAGTGCCACTCAAACGTCTTGTCCTCGTACGCGTAGATGGTGGCGTGGTTGGCGTGGTTGAGCATGTCGGCAAAGGGCACAAGCGACGTCCACGGCAGCCGCCGGCCTACGCTATCGCATTTGGAAGAGCTAAAAGACGAATTGCAAATACCAAACGTGCGTGCTTGGATCGTCTGCCACGCAAAACGAAAGGTTTCGAATGGAAAGCTTGTCGCGTTAAAGAGCTCCTGCATAAAGTTGTCAGACAGAGTATCGTAAATGGATGAAGATATACCGGATAGAGGCGGAAGAGGCGGTCGGTGAGGCGCTCGTACCACGTGACGATCTCGGCATTGCGCTGGTTGGCGATCTCCAAGAGGCGCCTACGTAGTGTCGATGGCCCATAAGATATCATGCCTACAATAAGAGAATGTACGGGTCTTGCAAGGATGCGAGCTCGTCGATGGTCCAGTTTTGGATCGACTCGGGCGTGGGCAGCATCGAGAGGTACGGGTAGTAGAACGAGTGCGGGCCGAGGTCCATGTGGTGCGCCACGAACGTCGCCAAGAGCGGATCATCGCGGGCAAAGAGGTCGGAATGTCGGGCAAAGATCGGGCCGAGGTCCGGGTCGAGCTTCACGGACGCCTCCGAGATCATGAGCGCCTCGGGAATCGACATGGCGACTTCATTGGGCGCGAGATCCCGCGTCGCGACGACGCCACGGCCGCCATCAAGGTCGTGCGTGATGGCGAGCGCGTCGATCTTGGCGCCATTTTCTGTGAGCCAGCGCAGGAAGCGGGCTTCGTCCTTGTCGGCCATCCTGCGGTCGATCGCAGGAATTCGATAGGCGATGTGTACGTCCGTCGTACATTATGTACGGGCGTACAGTACATTACTTGTTTTGGGTCCGCTGGACGAACGCTATGCGAAGCGATCAAGGAGCGTGATGCGCTTCGTAGAGCTGCACACGCGATGCTCTATACTGCAGTTCAATATCGCCGCACCCTGCTGGGCGAGCTCAGAGAGCACGGCTTGGCGAGCAAAACCAGATGGACTGTTCGGGCGATGAGAGTGCCACGTCATCGATACAATTGCCCAAGGAATACGAGAAAGAAAATCTGCGCGGCGAGAGCTCTTGCTCGTCGCTTCATCACGACTATGTTCACAGTGTCAATACATCATTGGAAATGGATGGAGGACTCCATCGTGCGCGCGGGTGCAATATGGTGCAACACTCGACCGTGGGGCAAAACAAGATACTCTTGCAGGCATGGTGCAGAGCTCCGCGCTCGAGTTGTTGATACCTGCATCCCGACAGCACCCATACCGATAGCATCCACGTACCTTCAGGTTCGCCTTGCATGCGTTCAAAACGAACGTCGGTTGTCTGACTCAGATACCCGAAGCTCCGACGCATCGAGACCAATGTAACGTGAGGCTCGGTGGTAGCCGCGGCTCGTTGCAAGCGGCTCTGATGCACACCTGTGCGGAGCTTCCGCAGTTGCGAGGCCAACTGACCACAACAGATGATCGCGAGGCCTCCATGACTTACTTGATGAAGGTCCAGTGCAACCGAGATCGCCGGCTTCTCGTCGTCGGCCTGGCGCTTGGCTTCGGCGTCCAAGGTTCTTTTCAATGGCTGCATGGAGATCGTCCTTCATCTTCGATGTCACCATCAGCCCTGCTTGCCACGTGTCGCTTCCATAATGTGTCGCTTCTGACGCTCCAAGAGCGTGATGACGGTCACGGAGACGGAGACGATCAAGGCCATGGACAAAATGCTACAGGAGGAATGCGACTTCCTCATGCATTACCAGTGGTAATGCAAGGGTTTGGAAGCATTTTGGTAAGCTCGAGGAAGTCGCTTCGTCCATCGTCGTGTGCCGCGTGTGCCTCAAGTCGAAGCTACCACTCCGCGATTGTCGCGTCGCACTTCATGCGTCGAACTCATAGAATGCGATCCGCCACATGAAGCTTTCTCGACTTCCTCGAGCGCGTTCAATGCTGTGACCTTCCCGACAACTCGAAGGAGAAGGCTGCTCACAGAAACTGGGTGCATCTCTCGAAGATTTTTGACGTCAACCTCTGGTGGCGCAAAAACGGCTGCCGCCATCGACTCGTCGAGCGCATTGCAGCTCGTGAGCTCGCGTGTCCGGACTCGAACGCCCTCCAGGAGCGCGTCTTCTCGCTCTGCAAGCTGATCGACTCGCCGTTGCGACAAAAACTCGGCAACGCCAAGTTCGAGATGCTTCCTGTGCTGGCATTCAACAAGAAGTTCATCCGCATGTGCTCAGATGACAGCTCCCTCGCCGGAACCCTCGGGTCGACGACGTCCACGTCGCAAGCCACTGCTACGCTCATCAACTTCTTCGACCTCGACGCCAGCAGACTGAGTCGGCTATCGATATTGCTGATACGCTTCGTTCCGCGGCGTTGGCCCCCGCCGAGAACACGCCATCGAAGAAGCGCAAGATTTGTACCACTGAATAGGCATGAGTTAACTCGAAGTAGCTGAGTGCACTCACTATTGTCGTTTGCGAGTTGTGAGTGATTGCGTACTCACTCACAACGGAAATGGGCCCCACTCGCCATCCCTGATTACCACAGTAAACCCGTCATGGCCGCCAACTTTGCGCACCGCGTGTGCAAAGGCTGCCAGGTCGAGAACGGCGCTTCCTTTAAAGCACTGATTGCTCCATGCGGGAGCCCTCGATTTTGATCCGGCTCGGTGGTTTGCGACCGTCCAACCCGCTCGATGGTCTTGCAGCGAGACTGCTCTGTGAGCAGCAAGAGCGCACCGCGATCACGATCGACGACGACGACGAGAATGCCAGCAGCTCCACGCGCACAGGTGAAGCATCGAGGAGGATCAGCTTGCATGGACCGGGTAATGCCAGTCATATAGTACATGTACATACATGCAGCATCCGTTGATGCGACGCCGTGCACGAAGGCACATGGGAATGGTGGTAGATAGACATCGTTAGTGCGCATTAGAGCATGAACGTCGAGAGGTATGAGTGCATAAAGTAGAGGTACATGCCACCAAAGACGACGCGCTGCGCAAAATTCGGGAGCACGACCACGATCGGGACGATGAAGCCCCAGAGCCACATGAACAGGATGGGCCACGTGAGCCAGCCCCAGACCGGCCAGAGCCCAAACGAAAAGCTACATACATGCATGAGCGTACAGCGTGAATGCATGCCAGAGGGTACCTGACGCCGGCAAGGATCATGGACGCGAGCATGCCATGCGTCGTGGTCTTGGCCGACTCGTACGTGAGCGTCTCGCCGAGGTAGCTCGACCGGTAGTACTCCATGTACGAGCCAAGGAGCACGACAAGTGTGCAAAAGAAGATGCCGAGGTTGACCATTGGGCGGTCCGCGTGCGACGCGTAGAGCAGCACGTGCAAGAAGCGGACTTCGTCCAAGCCGTAGCAGGCCGCGACGAAGAAGAGCGCGCTGATGAGCTTGGTCACGACGTTGCCTGTCGCCGAGCCTTCGCGGTGCGCGGGCGACGGCTCGGTCTCGGGCGCCAGCGGCGCGACCTCGGCCACCTCGTCGTCGTCGCTTGTCGTCGTTCGCTTCGGGCGCTGCATGGATTGTTGGGCTGACCAAGGCCGGTTGGGCGGACGCAGGTGCGCGCTGTCCGGATACGGTATACCCGTATCCGCCTGTCGACCGGAGTAACGTTTTACTACCCGACATGATTTAGTTGGTTTCTATTTATTAATGCAATGGTACTATGGGTATCTTGGATTTATATACGCTCTTGTGTCGGCTATACGGAACAGTCGGGTAGGAAAAGACTTGCATCGGTCTATTTCGGCTGCGACACCCCGCGTTACCGACGGCGTCAGAGTGGTCTCGTCGACGTCAAAGCTGGACACACTGCAATCCACCGTTCGGCGTCCCTCCTCACATCATGGAGAGCGACGACATAAGACCATGACGGCCTGCAATCTTGCGTACCCGGCTATCACCTTGGAACCATTTACGCACTATTGTCCATGTCGGGTTCTGGCGCCTTTTAGCAATATGCAATTACTAGTAGGGTCAATTTGCTTCAAGCCTCAACTTCAGTGGAAGTCCTGTCTTTTAGGAAAAGGCACGTGTCACCGTGTGATTGGATACGTAAGCATTTCCCACTCGGATGGATCGCGAGGATGAGGCATCTCCATGATCCTCTCTCGGTGAACGATGCCTTCCTGTCATCCATGCCGGGGTCATTGCCTTGACGTCAACGTCGTCCTCTGTCAGCACCTTCGCCTTGGTCCTCGCTGCCGTCCGCAATTGCTGGCGTCGGCAAGGAAAACCCATGTGTCGGCTTGCGTGCGATTGGCGTTTGATGCACGTGGCGTCATGGGTTTCTGTCCATAGAACTTGCGAGTCACGTGGCATTCAATTCAAAGAATCAATTCCACATACAAACATCGCATCATAGAATCCGAAATCCGTTTCCAAATCAACGGAATGGCCAGCCCACGCATGAAATCTAATGTTTCCATACAAATATCAAGTGCATATAAGATCTGAGATTAATAATGCCACGATTCCTGGACGCTGGAAGATCTTCCCACTTCCCAATTTGCCCTTTGCTGCCACTCATTTCGCCCAAGATGGCCGCGCCCCAGAAGCTCCAACACTCGATCGTCGGCCTTGGCAACCCGCTCCTCGACATCTCGGCCAAGGTGCATGACGCCTTCCTCACCAAGTATGGCATCACGGTCGACAATGCGATCCTCGCCGAGGAGAAGCACCTGCCCATGTACGACGAGCTCACCAAGGAGTTCCAGGCCGAGTTCATCGCGGGCGGCGCGACGCAGAACTCGATCCGCGTCGCGCAGTGGATGCTCAAGAACCAGTGCGCGAACGCGACCTCGTTCTTTGGCTGCGTCGGCAACGACGAGTTTGGCAAGGTGCTCAAGGACTGCGCGGTCAAGGACGGTGTCAACGCCCACTACATGGTGCACGACAAGGTCTCGACCGGCACGTGCGCCGTGTGCGTCAACGAGGCTGGCGAGCGCTCGCTCGTCGCCAACTTGAGCGCGGCCAACGAGTTTGAGCTCGCGCACTTGGACGACGAGGCGAGCAAGACCATTGTCGAGAACGGCAAGCTCTACTACTCGGCCGGCTTCCATTTGACCGTGTGCCCGCAGGCCATCATGAAGCTCGCCGAGCACGCCGCGTACTCGAACAAGATCTTTATGCTCAACCTCTCGGCGCCGTTCATCGTGCAGTTCTTCAAGGACGCGCTTATGCCTGCGGTCCACCACGCCGACTTTGTGTTTGGTAACGAGAACGAGGCGCTCGAGTTTGGCAAGTCCCATGGCTGGGGCGAGGACCTCGCGGTCATTGCGCTCCGCCTCTCGCAGCTGCCCAAGGCTTCGGGCTCGCGCTGCCGCACGGTCGTCTTCACGCAAGGCGCCAAGCCCACGATCACGGTGCACAACGGCACCCTTCGCCTCTTCGATGTCCCGACGCTTGACCAGAAGGAGATCGTCGACACGAACGGTGCTGGTGATGCTTTCGTCGGCGGCTTCATCGCGCAGTTGGCGCTGGAGCAGCCCATCGAAAAGTGCGTCGACGCGGGTCACTGGGCCGCGCAGGTCGTCATTCGCCGCTCGGGCTGCACCTTCCCCGACTCGTGCGACTACAAGTAAAGTAGAAGGCATACTATAAGATAACATACTAGGATCGATTTGGGAACCACTATTCGAACGTACGTTGTGCCACGGGGTACGTGGCGCACTGCCGACGCAGGGTGGAATCGAGTTCCTTGCACAACGTGTGCGAGCGTCGACAGAAAGGTGGGTGCAGCATGTCGCTACAACCTTGCGGCCGACGTGCAGCATGGGCGACAAGGACGTGGATGCGATGCCCTCCTCGTCTCTAATCCCTTCCCGGCTCCTTTTGCTCGATGTCAATGAATGGTTGACACGTGAAATCACAACTGGGTCCCATGACTGGGTCCCATGGTTTGACCATTGCGTGGCCTCGGAGTCGGACACTGCGCTTGCTTGATACTACAAAATGCGCACCCAGCTCAACGTCGGCCGCTCGAAGCTAGCGAGTACCGAAGCTAGCGACATGCGATGATCGGTTCTAACGCAATATATCGTTCTTATCTTTACCAGCGCCGTAGTTGCCGGTCCGCAGTTCTGCATGGCGGTAGCGTCGTACGCCGTGGTTCCCTCTCCTTTGTCGTGTGTCTATCTTTACTGTGCCCCGCTCGATCTTGCTCGCCAACGAGCGCCACATGCATAGACCAGTCTGTTGTCGGTCGCCGCACGCATACGTGGACAACAGCAGACCAAAGGTCTAAAAAACGTTGCATCGACCCTGAAGCAGACGCATGCCAAGCTTGCGTGCCAGTGATTCCCACTCGAGTGTATCGACATGACGTGGCACGCTCGGGTGCACGAGCATGGTCGTCATCTTGGATCGCGTCCGTTGGCTCAAAATAGATTCTCGGTGGTGGCAGCGATCACATCGATGGGGTCGCACTCGGGCTACAAGGGCTTCAAGTCGTGGTCGGGCCAAGAATGCCCGACGCTCAAGCCCGGCGAGAGCTACGACAGCCGGTCGACCAAGTTTAGTGCGATGGGCCAAAGTATCATGAACACCATGTGCGTGCAAAACCCGGCGTTTGGCAGCGTCTACCGCGCCGACTTTGGTCTTGTGACGCCGGCCGACTACAACACGCGCCTTGCCAAGCCGTGCTACGACGACGTGGTCGCGGGCAAGAAGTTTCTCGGCCAAAGTTTGTATGAAAGCGATTTTGTGCATTTTTCCAACCACGGAAAAGCCTTGTTGGCAAAACCCAAGGACGACTTCAAGCGCGTCTTCGAGGCGCTGGCCCACGCCGTCGACCAAGACGACACAACAAACAACGCGGCGGTTGACGAGCTGCGGCTGCCGCGCGACCGCATGAAGGAACTCCTGACGACAGTGTACGGCAGCCCGCCGTCGACGCGCCTTCTCGAGATGTACAGCCACATGTTTGACCCGATTCCCGACGGCTACGTGACGTGGCCCGTCTTTGAAGAAGCCATGGACCGCATCCACCTCTTCGTCGCCAACAGCGTCGGCAAGCTCCACGGCAAACCGAGTTGGATCGAGTATTTGAGTATGCGCCGACTCGTAACAAGCCATGTGCCGAGCAGCAGCCACCAGATCGATTATGGTACCTACGGCTCGGACCCGCTCGCGCGACCGTACTTGAGTCGCACGCTCGGGATGGCGTCGACGACGTCCGACCTCGCGGATGGGACGACCAAGAACACGTGTCACATTCCGCGCTACGGCGGCTTCTTACCCGAAGCGCCCCACAACCCGATTGCGGTCGCGCAAGGCGATGGCACGGCGCCGCGCAACAAGGGCGCGGACCTGCGATTGTACCACCTCAACAACATCCCTGGCTACACGGGCCACAAGCCCGTCGACGCCAAGAACGTGCGGGGCGAGGCCACCACGGGGACCGATCCGCGGTCGACCAACGGATACATTTATCGTCCGCATCTCTAAGCTCGCACAAGAAGACGATTTTACATGCTCTTGCCTCGTGGTTGTTGGAAAAACTTAGGGTTGGGTACGACGACTAGGGCGACGAAAAGAGACGCGCGTGCGGCCGGACAGCGTAGACAAAGTCGAGGATGGTCGCGTCGCGCGCAGTCACGCGACGCACCATGCTCTCCAAGAGCCACTCGGTGACCAAAATGCCGATTTGCGTATGCTCTAGCCTCCATGTTGTCAAATGTGCAATGTGACACGACACGACGCGAACCTGCGTCACGCAGCAGCGTGGCCGAGGACGATGCTGCGGGGGCTTTGGCGCGCGCTGTGTGCCCTTTCTAATCAGAGAGATGCGTGCAGCAAGGGCCCGAGAGCGTACTAAGGTACATGGTTGCATCGAAAGACGCAGGTGCCGTCGTCACGAGCGAGGATGGCGCGGACCACATCGACGCGGTTGTACTGCGCCGCGACGTGCAGCGCCGTGTCACCTTGCTGTGAAAAATACGATTCGAAATCGGAGATCGATCAGGATTACGTACGGCATTCGTGTCGGCCATAGCCGCGGGCGACGCGCGCAAGAGAGGCAGGACGTCGTCGAGCCTGCCCAGCTTTGTCAGCACATGCAACACGGTGTCCCCTTGCTACATGTGCCACGCTCAAGTTTGAAAGCGTCGCAAAGAGCGAAGTACCTCGGATTGTTGCCCCAGTGTGGCCAACTTGGCCGTCTCTGTGCATTGGCGTGTTGGATGGCACGGATTTTTTGAGAATGCAGTACCGATGCGAGTGAGCTGGTTGCGAAGGCGTCGATATGGTGCCGCCAAGTCGAACGCACAAGCGCCGTCCTACGAGAGAATCATGTATCGTACATGCGAGGCACTGCAGACATTGGTGACGGCAAACACGTCCGCGCCGGCGTCGACAAGGTACTGGAGAATGTCGTAATGACCGGCTTGTGCCGCGAGATGCAAGGCTGTACAACCACTCTACGACGCACGAATCAGAAGTGTCCGCCCAAAGCGATCGAACCTCGTTGCGCGCTTCCATGTGGGGAGTCCCCTCGGCTAGAATTCGCAATAGTGCGTCCACCTTGTTGGATGCCGCCGCGTAGTGCAGCCGTGTGTTGCCAGCCTACGCAATCGTTGTTGCCAATTAGCGTCGAGCCGCGTTTTGTTCTCTGGAACTCTACCGCATCGGGAGCGATGGCCAACACTGCGGCGAGTTCTATGCATCGCAATACGCTCATGAAAGACGCTCGTTTGAGGCAAGCGCAACGTGGCGTACCGAGGTCTCTCAGGCGTGCTGTGACGGTTGTATGCATGCGCCAGCCCGCCAAGTCGGCTGCACACTGCCCTTTCTAAAAGTTCATCGCAAAATGATCTCGCAACGTCAAAGTCGAGTCGGCTGCAGCAATATTGCGAAACTACGACGTACGTGGTTCTTGTACAAAACGTTGGCGCGATGGGCGAGAAGCAGCTCGACGCACGCCACGTGCCCGCCGACGGCAGCTTTGTGGAGCGGTGTGTTGCCGCCGTCATTGGTCGCGTTGACGCTGGCGCCGCGCTCGACGAGCAGTGCCGCCATCTCGGACCGACCCGCCACGCACGCATGATGCAGCGGCGTGTTACCATCCTATGCATGCCTCATGCATCCAAGCAATCTCATTGTGATCTTGGGCTCACGGCATCGGGGCTGTCGAGGTAGCGGATGTACGTGAGTGCAGCTTTCGCGTCGTTGCGAAGTACTGCCGTATGGAGAGGAGTGCACGACGGCGTCAGCGGGATATCATAAGACGCAGGAAGCGGTGGTTTTGGCTTGAGTAGCTTCTGCAGTCGAGTCGGCCGAGCCGGCGATTTTGTCGGCGACGAGACCATACCGCCGAGTGCGAAACCGCTGCACGGGTAAAACAGTGTTTTCACCACTGGATGGCATTTCCTGTTGCAAAGGCGTCGGTGCGTCAACGTGTTGCCACGTGGGTATTGCCTCACTTCCACCACACGCTATTGAGACTGCCTTCTGCCAGCTTCGAGGTCAATGGCGCTGGTCTCTAGTGGCTTGGATACCAAGTGTTTCCGAGACGACCCTCGTCCAGCGTTGGCGAGGGAGACACGGGATGTGTAGTTATCGCCTTTCCACATTGCTACCGGACTCGCCGTGCAAGCATCGCAGAATCGTCGCGTATCAACTCGAGGTATACTTGTAGAAGGTCCGAGGCCGCGATCAAGAAAAAGGCCAGAGCGTGCTCGATTTTTGTTCCGTTTTTTTATAATCATCATTTCGAAGCCGGTCAGTTGCCAATTGGTTAAGCATGAGCGACGTGATCATTGAAGAGGTCATGGACGAAAGCTACGAGCCGTCGGACGCCGAGGTGCTCGAACATGCGGCGTTCCTTGGCATGGACGTTGCCACCGAGACGCACCTGCTTTGGATCGCGCGCGAATCTCTCAAGGTATCGGACGTGTCGTCGCGCTAGGTCATGCAGCAAACGTGCTGTAGGCGCCATTACCAAAGCACTGGAAGGCGTGCAAGTCGATCGACACGGGTGACATCTACTACTTCAACTTTGCCACCGGCGCCAGCATTTGGGACCACCCCTGCGACGAGGTAATACGCTCTGAACAAGTCGTGGCAAAACCGATGCATTGTATTACCTGCTAGCAATACCGCCAACTCTACCAAGAGCACAAGACCAAGCTGATGGTGCAACCTTCCGAGGTGCACCCGCCAGAGGAAACACGCCCACCTGAGGAAGCGCGCCCGCCAGAGGAGACGACGCCGCCCACAGCTCGGGTGGACAGCGAGATGCTCGTCGATGACCTTCAACGCGCGCTCGCCGCCGCCACCGCGTCGCTTCAGGACGCACAAGCGATGCTTGCCGAGCTCGTTGGGGCCGAAGCGCGCAAATGGGAGGCAGAGCTCGCTGCGCGGGACGCCACGTGGCAGCTTCAGGTCGACGACCTTTCGCAGCGGCTGGCGGCCGCGCAGGTGAACTCGAGGGATTCGTCCGAGGACAAGGACTGGGAGATTGTCGAGTAACGATGGCTGCTGCATGTAACACGTTGTTTTGTATGATGTATCGTTTTGCTGCGCGGACCGACGGTCGCTACAGCATGCATGACAGAGCGAGCCGACTAGCCTATTGTTGACTCCTTGCGTCTGCCTGGGCGGATACAACTCAGCTTTCTTGCTCCGCCTGGAAGTACCACCACGGACGACGCCGTCACCACGGATTCCTGCGTAGTTGATAATAACGTACTAGTAAGCTAAATCTCTCAACTATCGCAGTCAAAGTATCTATCTGCGAGTGTGTATACGTTGACAGTACTAAGAAAAGATCACTGTGGCGCTGTAACGGCCGCACAACTGGCAGTCGGCAGCAATGGACGCGGGCCAAGGTGACAGCATCGTTCTCGAGGAAGAGATCGACCCCAACTACGAGCCGACGGAAGATGAGGTCCTCGAGTACGCCAAGTGGCTCGGCATGGACCTCGAAGCCGAGCGGGACCTCTTTTGGATTGCCCGTGAAGGGCTCAAGGTACCGACTTCTTTTCATGCTAGAGATGTTTACTGGATCGATTGCTGTGGCATAGGCGCCTCTGCCCGAGAACTGGAAGCCGTGCAAGACGACCGACACGGGCGAAATCTACTACTTCAACTTCGCTTCGGGCGCCAGCACGTGGGACCATCCGTGTGACGAGGTACATTGCGAGCAGGCTACCGTTCTGCTCTATTGTATAATATGTAGTACTATCGCAAGCTCTACGACGACCACAAGAAGAAATCCATTCACGGCAAAAAGGTACGAATGCGAATGGGCTTTTCGTGTCCAAACACATTCAAGACGAGGAAATAGGACTCGGATTCGAAGAAAAAGAAGGAAAAAGACGATGTCGATGAGATTTTGGGCAAAAAGTCCAAGAAAAAGAAAGCACCACCCAAGACCGACGGGCTCTCAGCTGTCAAGACGAGCATCGATAAGAAGCCTCTCGGCGGTCTTCCCAGCAAGGTATCTCTGTTATCTCTCTTTCGAGACATGGACCACGGAATATTTTGTGGTGTAGTTGGGACCAACGTCCGGCGGGTTAGGGCCGCTGGGGGGGCTCAAGCCCGTGGGGGGTCTCGGCGTACGTCGCTCACTTGCTGATAGCCCATCCTTACATGTGCCTTAGCGACCGGGACCGAAGGCTTTATCGCGCGCCGAGAGCGACGATGAAAAGGAAAATGACGACGACGACGAAGAGGAAGCCAAAGTCGAAATCAAAGCGATTGGGAAAAAGCCCCTCCTTGGGGTGCCCAAAGCAGCAGCAGCAAAAGACGAGCTCGATAAGAAGGCTGCGTCGCTCGAGAAGGAGCTTGCGGACCTCGAGTCGGCCCACGCCGAGAAGGTCGCGGCGCTTGAAGCCAAAGTCGCGGCCCAAGAAGACACGCTGCGGGACACGATGGCGGCAAATGAGAAGAAATTGTCCAAAATCCAAGCCTCGCACGACGACGAGGTCGCGAGCATGAAGGAGCTCGAGAAGAAGCTCTCCAAGCGTAGGAAGGACATGGAGACCGAGAACCGCAAGCAGCTCGACGACCTGGAGGAGGCTTTTGTCGACAAGAAGCGCGAGCTGCGCCAGCGCCAAGACAAGGAAACCAAGGAGATGGAAGAAAAGCAGCGCCAGCGCATCGACGAGCTCGTGGCCAAACACGAACATGCGCTGGAAGAGATGCGGCGCAAGCAAGAGATGGAGACCGAACACCGCGAGAAGGTCGAAGCCGAGGCCTCGAGCCGCCTCCAAGATGAGTTGGACGGGCTTAAAGCCGAGGTAGCCAAGCTCAAGAGCAAGCTGCAGCAGGCCGACGACGAAGTGACCGACAGCAACAGAAAGCTCACGGCGGCCCGGGCCACGATCGAGACGCTGGAAGCGCAAGTGCGGGACCTCGAGGCGTCGCGCACGCCACCCGATGATACGGCAGCGCAGGAGTCGGCGGTCGCGGCCGAAGCACAAAAGTGGGCAGCGACACTCGAGGCAGAGACAAAGGCGCTAGAAGCGAAATGGCGCGCCAACGTGGTTGAGGTCACTGCAAAGCTCGATGCTGTGACAGCCGAGCGGGATGCAGCGGCGGCGGCAGCGTCCGAGGCAAACGCAGCTTTGCAGCGCAAGCTCCAAGAAGCAACAGCAGCAACGTCCGAGTCGGTGCGCGAGACAGAGCCAGACTCGGGCGCACTCGACGCGCTCCAAGCCAAGTATGATGCACTTCAATCCAAACTTGACGCGCTTCAATCGAATTATGACGCGCTCGACGCTGCACACGCGGCGCTGCAAACCCAATATGACGCGCTCGATTCTACCCACGAAGCGCGTCAAAGCGAGCTGCGTGGCCAAGTGGATAGCGCTACTGCCAACGCCGCCGAGTGGCAAACGCAGTGCGAGACGGCAATGCGCGATCAAGCCGACTGGCGGGCTAAATATGAAGCGGCGTGCAGTGCTGCAGCGGTGGCCGCCGCGGGCGACGATGACGCGACTGCGTGGACTGCCAAGATAGACGCGCTTCAATCGGCAGCCAAGGTGAGAGAGGCGAGCTTACAAGCCGAGATGGCCGACCTGCGAGAGGCCAGCGCAGCCAACGACGACGTCGTGAATGCCTTAACGGCCGCCAAAGACGTGTTGCAAACTAAGCTCGAGGCGCTCGAGGCGTCCCATGCTGCCACAACACAAGCGCTGGACGAGCTCCAAGGTGCGCGTCAAGCCAGCGACACCCAGACGGCGTCCGTGCAATCCGATGAAATCGATCGATTGAAACGCCAGTGCACGTCGCTCGAGACCCAGTTGGCCGAGACGGCGGCCGAGCACGACGCCGTGCTCGCAACTCTCCAGAAGAGCCAACGCCAGCTGCAGGACGACCTTGCACGCAAGGAGAGCGACCACCGCGCCGAGACAAGTGCCCTCAACGACCGCTTCCACGAGGAAAAGCACCTCGAAGCGCAGTTGGCTCAAGTGCAGTCGCAGTGGACGTCGCTTCAGAGCCAAGAGTCGTCGACGTCAAGTGTTCTCTCGGCGCTGCAAGACCAACTTCGTCAGGCGCTCGACGAAAAGACGGCACTGCATGCATCGATGGACGAGCAGCTCGATGCGACGCGCAAGACGGCGGCGGTGTACGAGACCACGATTGCAAGCTTGAAGCGCGACGCAAATGAGGCTCAGACAACCCATGCGGCCGCGCTCCAGGCCGCGCTCTCCGAGACCCACAAAGTTGAAGCTGCCAAGCGGTCATTGGATGATCAAAAGACTGCACTCGAGCGCAAGCTCAAGCAAAAAGACGCCGAGATCGCCGCGCTCACCACGCAGTTGCAAGCAGAGCCTTCGAGCAGTCCGTCCGCGACGGTGCCGGCGTGGGAGCTCGAGAAGTGGACGACGCAGGCCAAGGCGCTCGAAGTCGAGAAGGCCGAATTGCAAGCGCGCTACGAGGCAAGTATGCACGAGCTGGATGCGCTCGGCGACCAGCGCCACCGCCTCCAGCTGGAAAAGACCAAGCGGAGAAGAAGGCTCGGCAGCTCGAGGCCGATCGAGACGCAGCGCAGCTCAAACTCAAAAGCGTCCAAGCCGAGTGCGATACTCTCACGTCCAAACTGCGCACTATCTCGGCCGAAGCTGCGGACGCCAGGGGCGCCGCCAACAAACTCAAAATGACAGCCCAGTCGCTCGAGGCACAGCTGCAAAAGCAAGCCGACGAGGCATCGTCGTGGGAAGCCAAGGCGGGCAAGCACCGCGAGACGGCGGAAGCGCTCGAGCTCCAACTGCGTTCGCTCAAGCTCCAGATGGACGAAAGCACCTTCCAACTGTCCATGGAGCAGCAAGAGAAAGTATCGCTTCAGCACGAAGTCGATGCGCTCAAGGCCAAAGCCATTGCTGCCGTCTCGACCGACAAGAGCTCATCCGAGAAGGCAAGTAGCTCGGCGTGGAAGGAACAGGTTGACGCAGTACTGCTCGAGAAGCAGCAAGCAGTCGAGAAGCTCCGCTTGACGACCCAAAAGCTTCAAGACGTCGAGGGCAAGAGCAAAACTTCCATCGAGTCGCTGGAGCGATCCATGATGTCCATAACCACTGAGAAGCAGGCTATCCAGGACCGCTGCGAGAAGCTCGCCAAGCAACTGCAGCAAGCGGAGGGCGCGTTGCGCCGTTTAGAGCAAGAACGAGATGAGATCGACGACAGCTACAAGCGAACGAGCCAGGACAAGGTCGACGTTGAGAGCAAGGTGCGGTCGCTTGTCGAGTCCCAGCGATCGCTCGAAACGCAGCTGCGGGATGCAACCCACCATGTAGAGATGCGATATCAATGCGGTGTATTTACGCGAATTAGGTCGAGTCGCTTGAAGACGAGAAGCGCCAGATGCAGTACAGCATAAGTGCAGTAGAGAGCCGGCTCAAGCGCTACGAAGCCGACGTCGACCGGCTCAAAACCGAGCTGACGGCGGTAACAGTAGCCAAAGAGACGGCCGAGACCAAGTTGCGCTCTGAGACGGCATCGCTCGAGGCAAAGCTAAAGGCGATTCGACAAGAGCAAGCCGACTCGCTTCAACGGCGCTCGACCGACGACGAATCGCAGCGAGATCAGTTGACGTCGCAGCACAAGCGCGAGCTCGGCGAGCTCAAAAAAGAGCTTTTGGCCAAGCTCGCGACCGCCGAGACGGAGACGGAGACACTGCGTCAGAGTGTACATGACCGCGCCAAGGAGCTGCAGCTCAAATCCAAGGAGATTGAAACCATTTCGCTCCAACGACAGAAGCTCGAGGTTTTGTCGGCGTCACTCCAAGAGCAGGCACGCCAAGAGAAAGCCCAGGCTGCCACCGATTTAGAGGCACTCAAGGCGCGGTTGAAAGCGGTGCAAGCCGAGAAAGACGAGCTGTTTCTTCTCGCGTCGGCGTCGTCTCATCCGGCGGCGCCGACATTATCGTCGTCGACGACAGCGAGCAATCAAGAGCTGCACTCGGTTAAGTTGCAAATGGCCCACGTCAACCAAAACGAGCTCGAGACGCATCTCAAAGAGGTCACGTCGCAGCTCGATACGTGGCGGCGCAAAGCCAGCATGCTGGATCTGCGCTGCCGCGACTTGGCGCTGGAAATCGAAGGCCACCATGTTGAGAACGCGACCCTGCGGTCAGCGGCGCAGCGACTGCACACGAACGCGCTCGAGTCGCTCTCGAGCCTCGAGCGTCTCAACTACGAGCACAAGAAGCGGCTGCTGCGCTCCGAGTACATGGGCCAGCTTCGCGACTTTTCCGATCGAGAGGAGCTCGCTTTGGCGCGGCAAAAAGCGCGCGTCCGCGCGAGCTGCGAGCGTCAGCTGGAGGAGGTCGTGTTGGCGTTTCAGCAGCAAACCACGCAGCGCCTCGAGCATGAAGAGACCGAGTTCCAAGCCGCGCTGCGCCACTGTCAGCACGACCACGAGCTCCAGCTCCAGCGAGCCCTCAAAGGCTTTCACGTAAAAGCACGGCGGACCGTGGCCTCAACCGCAACATGATATATGTAGGACAAACTTGCATCATACCAGCGCGAGCTCCAAGACAAACAAACGGTGCAGATGCATGCAATGGCCAAGCAGCTGCACGAGGTGCGTCCGAAACGTCGCGCGCTGCACTGCACCATTGTCGATGGTAGGAGGAAGCCCACTTGGCAGCACGTCTTCGGGACACCCACCAGCTCAACCGCGAAGAAGCACTCTCCAAAGTCCAGAATCTACAGCCTGGCGAGCTTCCCGAGCTCGTGCTCGACAAGCCGCAGCCATTGCAACAACCAATGTCATCGTCGCCGTATCGATCCCCCAATCCAGCATGGGAGGTAAACACACGACCAGCAACCAAACAAAAGGCCCGTCGACGCAGCGCGGCCAACGGCAGTCGCCACCGACGCGCCCAGTGGCAGCGCAAGATCGAGAAGGAAGTCGCCCTCCTGGAGAAGGCCAAGCATTTTGTTGCGAAACAAAAGAAAGCGCTCAAAGCTCGCATGGCCAAACTCCAGCACGAGAAGGACTGGTGGCGCCGCGAGACGTCCGTGTCGCCGAAAGACCCGAGTTGGGTCTCGGAGATGCGACAGCTCCTCGAGCTCGTAGAGACGCGATGCCTTTGTATCAAGGGCTGACGACGACGCTGTGTAGCACGCCGAGCAACTGGCCAATGACGCGCGGGACCTCAAGGCGACAGAAAAGTGGGTGGCGAAGCGCGCGAGCAAGATCCACGCGTTGGAGCGTGCGTGCGATAACGTGGACGACGACCACGAATATGACGACGACGAGTCGACAAACGAGTCGGTCGACGCGACGCTTGAGCGACTCCATGACGAGCTGCTGCAAGACGGCGCCGCCATGTCGCTCAAGCTGCGCCCTCGAGACCGTGAGAACATTGCGTGGCCGTCGGATACGTCCCCCGTGCCCCGCCCGCAGTACGACTATCGAAGCTATGAGCAGCCCATGTACGCGAGAACGTACTCGGCGCCAATGCAGCAGCTACATCCGTCCGAGATGGGAGCCCAAAACCGCTACTACTACCATCGCCAGCCCGATGAGCGGTACAAGTTGACTGTACCTCCGTCATCATGCTGCATGATTCGGGTCCTAGGCACTACGCCACGCTTGCGACACCCTCGTACAAGTCGCATATTGGTGGCAGCAAGATCACGGACTGGGCGGTCAACCGTGAAAAAGCCAGCGCCGCGGCAAGTGCCCATGGATCGTATCTGGGCCAGCTCGCCAAAGAGCTGCAGGCGTACACGCGGCAGGCAGAGCCAGCGTCGCGGCTCTCGGATGGAGAAGTCGACTTGGCTTAGGTATTGACTTGATTTGATAGACACAAATGTGTAAAGTGCTCAACATTCTGGGGACGATGGACTGATCAACGAAATGAGTTCCTTTACGATTCGTAAAATTAGCAATGCGTGAACTGCACAGCCACTACGTTGCAGTGGGCTTCGAACTCGTGCGGTGGCTCTTGGAAACATGCTGCGTGGGCACTTAGGCTCGGATCGAGCCCGCAATGGCGCCGTGGTACACGGACCGGTTGCCCTTCTTGCTCTTGAGCCAGCACGTCCCGCCGTTGTGACGGTTCCAGACCCACACGGAGCACCCGGCCGTCGCATGGCAGTCACCGCAGCAGTCGTCCGACGACGCGCGCGGAATCGCTGCCACGTCGTTGCCGTAGTAGTCGATGTTGGCTTCGATCGCACAGGTCGTCGGGGCCGCATCGACGACACCGGCCATCGCCCCGTGGTACGTCGACCGCGTCCCCTTCTTGGACTTCAACCAGCACGTGCCGCCGTTGTGGAGGTTCCAGACGTACACCTTGCAGCCAGGGGTCTTCCGGCAGT
>NW_012156427.1:77625-96167 GCF_000151545.1 Saprolegnia parasitica CBS 223.65
GCGGGCAGTGATCGTTGGCAGGCGCGTCGATGACGCCGGCCTTGGCCCCGTAGTACGTTGTGCGAGCACCCTTCTTACTCTTGAGCCAGCACGTGCCTCCGTTGTGGAGGTTCCAGACGTAGAGCTTGCAGCCCGGCGTCGCCTTGCAGTCAGCGCAGCAGCTGTCGGCCGACGCGCGCCGAATCGCCGCAATGTCGTTGCCGTAGTAATCCGTGTCCATCTCCATCGGCGGGCACGCGACCGGCGCTTCCGTGACGAGAGGGACATCCACGGTACCGGCGACCGCGCCGGGGTACACGGACCGAGCACCCTTCTTGCTCTTGAGCCAGCACGTGCCACCGTTGTGGCGGTTCCAGACATAGAGCTTGCAGCCTGGCGTCGCCTTGCAGTCGGCGCAGCAGTCAGCAACAGACGCGCGCGGGATCGCCGCCACATCGTTGCCATAGTAATCAGTGTCCTTCTCCATGGGACCGCACATGGCATCCGATGTGGGAGCAGGCGTCGCCATCTTGGTCGTTGGGGCAGGCGTCGGGGCAGGCGTCATCAGCTTGGTCGTCGGAGCGGGCGTTGGGGCATCCGTCGGGGCTTCCGTTGGGGCTTCCGTTGGGGCTTCCGTTGGGGCTTCCGTTGGGGCTTCCGTTGGGGCCAGCGTTGGGGCAGGCGTCACCAACTTGGTCGTCGGAGCGGGCGTCGGGGCATCCGTCGGGGCATCCGTCGGGGCAGGCGTCACCAGCTTGGTCGTCGGAGCGGGCGTCGGGGCAGGCGTCGGGGCAGGCGTCGGGGCAGGCGTCGGGGCTTTCGTTGGCGCGGCAGTGGCCGCCGGTGGCGCGTCGGCCAAAAAGTCAGCCACCGCGTCGCCAATCATCTTGATCGCGTCCTTCATCGGGCCGTCAACATACGAGAGGTAGGTGTCCTCGCAATGCGTCGCGCCTTCGATGACCACGAAGCGCGATTTGGGGTTCTTGGGCTGCTTGGTGACGCTGAGGCCAGACCACGGGTCGATCGCGCCGTTGGTAAAAATGACGTTCTCGACGTCAATGTCCCAGCCACCGTACTTGGCGTTGGTCGCGTCGACGTTGGCTTGGAGCGTCGCAGCATCCACATGGAAGCGGGTCGTGCACGGCGAGTAGCGATGCACGTTTTCGGGGCTCGCGTACGCAAGGCCGCGGAACGGCGTGTTGTCGCCCGTGCTCGCCGTGATGAGGAAGCCGAATTCATTGCACGTCTGCCACGTCCACTGGCCAAAATCAGGGTCGGCGGCTAGCAACCAAGTCGTGATGAGTTCATGTTGTTCAGAGCGTCCATGACAAGTGCGTACCTTGACGCAAGGCGCGGACCGGAACCCACTTACTGCCGTTGAAGACAAAGCCTGGCGCGCACCCATGGTAGATGGCGAGCTTCCACTTGCTCATGCGATCCATGGGCGTTTGTCCATTGGCCGGGTCCGCCATGTAGTCGCAAACGTCCTTGATCGAGTACCCATGGTCGCGACCACTCTGTCCAATGCCATGGTAGTAGCTCATGACTTCCCACTCGATCGCTTGCTTCTCCTGGAGCGTCGCCGTCGCGCCGCACGTGCCAAACTTGGTGCGTAGTGGGTTGCCGCCCGCAACGACGAGAGCATGAAAGTCGTTGATGGCCGATTCAAAGTTGTCGAGGCAGCTCTGGCCGCCATGGTACTTGAGGCCGCGCGTGACGCCCTCCATGTACGCCTTGTGGTCGAACGAGGCTTGGACAGGCGCCGACGACGCCACTGCACTACACCATTTAAAGACATCGTCAGCGCAACCGACACTCGGGCAAGAACGATGTACCCAGCAACCAAGGACGGGTACTTGAGCTTGAACCACGCCGAGAGCTGGCCCGCGTACGAGTAGCCCCACGCGATCCAGCGCGCGTCTTGGAGGTTGTGCTTCTTTGTAAAAAAAGCATGGAAAGTCGCCTAGAGCGAGCATGAGATGGTCGTCACCAACGTTCGGGGATTGAAGACTAACGAGATCCGCCAGCGCCTGCGTCGACGAGTGGTACTTGCGCATCGATGCCTCGCTTTGGTCGCCGTTCGGGATCGAGTCACCATAGTAGCTAGGATGTGTGAGATGGTACACTCAAGGGGCATATGGTTCAATACCGGTGCTCCACAGCCACGATCATCGCCTTGTGCTTGATGGCCAAGTCGACCATGGTGGAGCCTGTGTCCGAGACTGTGTACGATGACGCCTCCCACTCGCCATTGATGTAGAGAAACACGGGCGACCCCGCGCCGCCATAGTACGCGTCGTTGTAGTGGTAGCGCTGGCTCCAGTGGCCGGCACTCGAGTCGTTGTGGTCAAGAATCGCCTCGTCAAACCAGAGGTCGACAACGGTGTTCTCGAGCCGGTTGGCAATGGACGCATTCCCGAGCATCCGCTCACGGAGCGCGTGCATGTCAAAAGGCGGAGCGATCTGCCCAAGGACGAGCAGTGGCAGCCCGATGAGCGCCGAGAGGAGCTTGTGTCCCAGCATGGCAATTGAAAAGTGAGCATCGATTACGACTTTTTGTAGGTTGTGCCTTGGCGTGTTACACTGACCAGTGTAACACGCCAAGTCGCATTGCTGTGGGTGGCATGCCGTGGATACACCAGCCATAGCTACCAGCCATCGTGCGCTATTTAACGTTCTGAAAGCTATTCCACATATTATTCCGGCGATCCTGAAGCTGGTCGGCAACAGATTGTCCTAGTACCACTCTAGTCGCAGACTCGCGTGATGCGCTGTGATACGCTCGTTGCGGTGAGCACTTCGGATGGACATGACAGATCGTAGGGGTACGACAGCTGGGTGACAGTGGATAGGACTGCATCTTTGCATAAGGAAAGAAGTGACATCCGGTGTGTCGACTGCTGACATCTATTGGTACAGTACAAACTTGTCTCGGGCTGAACACGGGCGTGAACCTGTTAGTTTTTATGCCCTTCAAATATTGGAGACTTGGAGAATCGACGCCACTTCAACACAGATGTTTCTGCCACTGCAGCACACACACTGCAACCGGCTTGGCATGGCGATTCAGTATAAACCAACGTGTCTTTTCGCGAAACTTGTCATGTCGTTTTGTGCAGGCCGTAAGAAGCAGCTACTTGCGTCCTGCTCGAAAGACGACTGTGTTGTCGATCCAAAATTCCGATCTCGCTTTCACGTGTGGTTGGGCAAATGCGCTCGGATTCGCTCCGTGCCCGTGAGTCCGTTCTTTGCGGTGGCGGCCCTCGATTACGATTCGCTTGTAGTATGTCATCCACAATGCATCCTGTGCATCGCAGCACTGCAATTTGTAATATGATCTTTAGGGGTATGGAATAATAATGCGCGCCGGTGGCTTGAGCTCTGTCGATGCTCTGATTCTATCGTGTCATCCATCCACAGAATCGACGTCCACGTCAGCGCTCAAAGACGAGAGCTTGCCTTGGGGTATTTAGTGACTATGTCACGTTCGTGTCGTGCACGGGCTTCCATGATATTCGTATCGTGCTCTACTTGACCATCGCGAAGGCTTGTTGTGCAAAAGACGCGTTGATGTATGTCAGTCTTCGCCTTGGTATACTATAAATACCGTGGTATGCTTCATCCGCACCGATGACTCCAAGCAGCATACATGGTCCTACGGCATGATGCTACAGGTACTACTCGTCTGCTGAGCCGACTTCGTAACCGAGGACTTCGGAAGATCTCAAAGCTGCGAAAACGCGGCCTTGAAGTGGAGAGGGTCATGGATAAGTTTGCATCTTTCGCATACCGCTCCTGTGAAGGGTGATCCAGGCGCAAAATATCGAGGCGGGCGGCCGCATCGCAGATGTTGGCTTGATGTCGCCACGTACACGTATTAATATCTAAATACCGGTATACCGGTATTAAACATACTAACGTTACTAGTACATTGTAGACGCACTGGTGTACTAACGTTATTATTATTTAATAGTATGTCGGAGCGGTTTTGCTCAACCGCCATCGACGCCCACGACTGATCGTGTCCTGGTACTCGCTTCTAGATCAACCAACACGGCGTGATTCGGTGGCCGAGCCAGAGCACAGAGGTGGCTCTGTGCAGCCCCACACCGACGCATGCGGTGAGTTACCGCATGCGTCGATCTCACCGCCGGTGAGATCGAGTCGTTCGAGGTTCCGCTTCCGGCCACAGTGCTGCATACTGTACTGTACAGCGCACTAGTTTCTCTGTCTCGCACTGCAGTGTACAGACGCCGTCATGCACGCAAAAACGCCATATGGTAGTCATGGCACAATGGACGGTCGCTGTGCATACCGCCGATTATTCCGTGATCACATAAAAGCCGGTGGCCCTTTCTTGCGATGGCTTTAACCGCGTGGCACCACGCCGACATATTTGTTGTTAGCCATGACTCATGCTTTGAGACACGTGATGCACGTCGCAAGACGGAGCCGAGTCTTCGGCCGACGTCCGAGCCTTGTCGTCGCTTTCCAATCCCAACACACTCACTTTTCAATTTCCATGTTGGCGCCCAAGATTCTTGTTGCCGCGGCGCTCGCGCTCCTCGTGTCGGCCGACGATGCCAACAACCAGCTCGTGACGGACCTCGACAATGGGTTCGATATGAACATCCTGCGTGAGATCCATGGCGACGACGACGTCGACCTCTCCAACCGCTTTGGCTCCGACACCAAGCAAGACCTCTGGTTCACGGGCGCGATCCTCGACCACAAGAACCCGAGCGCCGGCAACTGGAGCCAGCGCTACCACTACAACGACGAGTGGTATGGCGGTCCCGGGTCGCCTGTCTTTCTCTACATCAACGGCGAGTGGGAGGCGAAAGCGCAAACCGTCGCGTCGTCCCGCTCCACGATGAACGACTTGGCCAAGAAGCACAAGGCCATGGTCGTCGCTGTCGAGCACCGGTATCGAAGCCTGTGTCAGATATGGATTGGTATCAACGACTCTATTTTAGGTACTATGGCGACTCGATCCCGAACGGCGACCGGTCCAAGGCCGCGATGCAAAAGTATCTGTCGTCGGACGCCGCGCTCGCCGATCTGGTGCGTTGTGCACACGACGATGGTCTCGATGTCTAAAGGTGCAGTAGGCGACGTTCCACGCCTTCTTCACCGAGAAGCACAACCTCCAAGGCGCGGCCTGGATCGCGTGGGGCTACTCGTACGCCGGCATGCTCTCGTCGTGGTTCAAGCTCAAGTACCCGTCCTTGGTTGCAGGGTACGACATATCGCACCCGTGTGTTCCGTAGCGTTTACAATGGAATGTAATGCATAGCGCTGTCGCGTCGTCGGCGCCGGTGCAAGCCCAGGTCGACATGAAGGAGTACCTCGAAGGCGTGACGCGCGGCCTCAAGCACTATGGCGGCCAAGAGTGCGTTGACAACGTCAAGTCGGCAATGGACTCGCTCCACGCGCTCGTTGAGGCGGACAGCGACGAGCTCTACGACAGCTTTGGTATTTGTTCCAAGCTCTCGACGCAGCGCAACAAGTACCGCTTCGAGTGGATGATGGCGCACGAGTTCAAGGCCATGGCGCAGTACAAGGTACACAACGGTCGCTCGCTCGCCACGGCCTGCACCGTGCTCAAGAACCCGAGCTTTGGCGCCACGGTATGTCGTCCTCCTTGAGTAGACGTGGTGTACTGATTCGTCATCGGGTAGCCGCTGGACCGTCTCAGCAAGCTGTACATGACGGCGGCCAAGGCGTGCCCGACCAAGTCGCCCAAGCCGACGCCGGCGCCATCGACCAAGAAGCCGTCGCCGACCACCGACGACGACCGTCCGATCTGGGGCCGCCAGCTCAAGCAAGCAGCTGACAACCAGTTTGGTCAGTGGGGTTACCAGACATGCAACGAGTTTGGTTTTCTCCAGACGGCGACGACGGGCGTGAGCTCGCCGTTCCGCGGCCTTGGGTTCCTCACGCCCGAGAACGTTCTGGCGTCGTCGACCTGCGCAGCATTCGGCATCAACGCGGCCAAGCTCCAAGCCAATGTCGACGCGACTAACGCCAAGAACGGCGGCTGGGACATTGACGTCGAGAACGTCATCTTTACGAACGGCGCGATCGACCCGTGGGCTGGGCTCAGCGTCACGAAGCAGCCCAAGAACCCCAAGTCCAAGTACATTGTCATTGAAGGCGCGACGCACTGCGAAGACACGTACCTTGCCAACGGCGACGGCCCGATGAAGGACGCGATCAAGGTGATTGGCGACGCAGTGGCCGAGTTTTTGGCCGACGCAGCCAAGACGCCCGCACCGACGCCGGCGCCGACGACCAAGTTGACACCCGTTCCAACGATGATGCCAGTGACAACTGCCCCGACACCAGATAGCATGTGCCCGCCGATGGAGATGGACACGGATTACTACGGCAACGACATTGCGGCGATTCGGCGCGCGTCGGCCGACAGCTGCTGCGCTGACTGCAAGGCGACGCCGGGCTGCAAGCTCTACGTCTGGAACCTCCACAACGGAGGCACGTGCTGGCTCAAGAGTAAGAAGGGTGCTCGCACAACGTACTACGGTGCCAAGGCCGGCGTCATCGACGCGCCTGCCAACGATAACTGCCCGCCAATGGAGCACAACACCGACTACTACGGCAACGACATTGCGTCCGTGCCCCGCAAGTCGGCCGACGACTGCTGCGCCGACTGCCGGAAGACCCCTGGCTGCAAGGTGTACGTCTGGAACCTCCACAACGGCGGCACGTGCTGGTTGAAGTCCAAGAAGGGGACACGGTCGACGTACCACGGGGCGATGGTCGGTGTCGTCGATGCGGCCCCGACGACCTGTGCGATCGAAGCCAACATCGACTACTACGGCAACGACGTGGCAGCGATTCCGCGCGCGTCGTCGGACGACTGCTGCGGTGACTGCCATGCGACGGCCGGGTGCTCCGTGTGGGTCTGGAACCGTCACAACGGCGGGACGTGCTGGCTCAAGAGCAAGAAGGGCAACCGGTCCGTGTACCACGGCGCCATTGCGGGCTCGATCCAAGCCTAAGCCAGTGTATATTGATCAATAGAGTCATTACACTGTCCTGTCTATTCTGCCGTGACCGTTTACACGCAATACGTCCGAAACCTCGGATCAATGCCACATGAGATTGTAGAAAGTCCTTTTTTTCGACGACTTGGCAAGACATTCGCAATCAAGAGAGGAGCAAATCCAGCGCATCCTCCATGTCGCCAAGATAGTGGTTATAATACGCACTCGGAATCGCACTGCAGCGCTCCGCACGCCACCGCCGTCGAAGGATCTCGTCTTGGGCGACGCTAAAGATGTACTCGCGCAGCGGCAACGACACGTTTTCGCGCGGCACGGCCCACGCGTAAAACTCGTCAGCAAACGAGTCGTCGTGCGCGCAGCTTGCCGCGATGAGCTCGCCGTCGGCATCCATGGTGCCAACGAGGCCTTGCGGCTGGTGGTACGTGTCATGGTCGTCGTCATGGCCACTAGCTTTCGTGCACGGACACTCGCACCGGGGACACGGCTCGCCACAGCGCGCCACGAGGACATTGGCGTCCTCAAGATACAAAATGGCAGTGGTGACGGCCGAGCTTACACCCTGCGACGGCCGGAGACGTGTGGCAACCTCGTGGAGCCGATCCAAGAGTCGCTGGGGGACGTAGAGCTGCGTTCCCGTCATCGGCGTCGTTGGGTCAAACGCCCACGGGTCGTCGCCGTCGTTGGTTGTCGACGGCATCTTTTGGTAAAAAACACTGGCGCCTCCCTGCGCAAGCTGACGTTTGAGCGACCGACGAAGCGCATTCACAAAGCGGCTGCAGTGCTGGTCGTTGGCTCTTGAGGCCTCGGTCGCTGCGCAGAGGATGCTGTCGTGCACGCCTTGGACGAGCGAAGCGGTAATGCTCTCAAAGCGCTCGCGGACCTTGGCCTCAACGAGCTGGCGGGTGACGAGCTCGACGTGGTCGGTGGGACGCAGGATCCAGTCGACGGTGTCCCGATACCGTGTTTTGCGCACGATTTGCAGCAAGTGCTTGTCCAAGGCTGCCTGCATGGCCTCGGGCGATTCGACCCAGGGCGCTTCCTGGAGCTCCAGCGCGACGTTGATGACAACTTGTTGGTGGCACGCGTCCTCCCAGTGCGTCTCGAGCCATTCGTCGAGCGCCTCTGTGAGCTCCAGCGCCGCGCCTCGTCCGTTGCAGATGCGCTGCGCCGTCGCACGCAGCGTCGACTTGATGTCCGCGAGGTTGGCGCCGTCGACCGCGTCCCAGTGCGCTTGCCGACGGCGCATGTCTGTGGTCAGCGTCGAAAGCAGTGTCGAGACACCGACTTGGATTTCACGCAGTGTCACGTGCTTCAAAGCGAGCAGCTTCTGCCGCACTGCCGCCGCACATGTCAGCACCGCAGCCTCATCGTAGCGATTGATGTCGTCCGTGACGTGCGCGCGGATGAGCTCGTCAACTGCCCCGCGCACCTCGTCGTCCCGTGCGGAGCCTGTTTGGCTGCCACCATCGACGTCGGGCGGCACAAGTTCGTCCGGCGTAAAGACGTGACTGTGGCAGACGGCATGATAGACCAACGCTGGAACGCGGTCGGCCTCGAGACCGTAGCGCTCTGGATGTTGACGCACAAGCTCGTCAAAGATCGTGTCGAACGACGCCATGGACGTGTGTGCATCGGAATACCGGGCTTTCACAGCATCGGCAAGCTCTTCCTCGTATTGCGAGGAGAAGAAGCTACCTTGGACTTTGGCGGCGACCACGCGTTTGGCATGCAAGTCGGCCCGTCGCTGTCTCTCGGCCCACGCCTCCTGCATCTGCAGCGACCACGTGGCATAGGCAGCGTCGGCCAGCAGCGCTTCAACGACCGCATCAAGGGGTTTGATCGTTGCTTGGATCTTGCGCTCCAAAAGGCTTTCGTACTTGTGGTCGATGTCGGACTTGCTGCTGCCGAATGTGAAGAAAAACAGGCTCCGTGGATATGTCGCCACTGCCGCATCAATGGCCGCGCACGCGGCATCCATCGCCTTGTTGTAGCCTTCTGCAGCTGCTTTGGTGTGCTCTTGCATGCGCCGCGCGAGCGTCTCAAAGGCGACGCGTGCACGGACCGTGTCAAAGCCCATTTCAAAATGACTCGTCTCGAGGCATCGCGCAACGTGCCTGAACGATGCGCGCAGCGCACGGACGGTCCGTCCGCACTGTGGCTTGGACAATAATATGTGGTCGCGCAGCTGCAGCACCCGGTGGCCAAAGTCGGGCAGCGGTGTGTCGTGCGGCGGTACGCTCTCACCTATTGCCATGCCAAGGCACCACACGTCACCGGTTTGCGTGGTCGCATCGTGGATCTCAGGGTCAAATCCGTGCAAAAAAGCCGTGCGGAACGGACGAAATGCGGCCAAGGACGCCGCGCCGGTCCGAAGCGTCTCGACAAGCGCGCGGACGCTCGTGCTGAGCTGACGTTGTTGCGACACGTCGACTTGGTTGAAGACGACATAGAGGCGCGGCGTCTCGCAATGCTGGAGCTCGGACGTGGCCATCGCTGACAGCGCGAGTGGCACCAGGTCGGCGATGCCGCTCGTCGCCTCGCCTTTGGTCAAGAGGATCGTCGCGTCGGCGGGCAAGAGGGCGAGCGCTGCCATGCGGTTGTCCTGCGCGGTCGTCGCGCCGACCGACTCGGGCGACTGGAGACCTTCCGTGTCGAGCAGCAGGACATAGTCGTAGTCGGTAGAGAGGTTGCACGCGAGGAGCTGCAATGTGACGCCCTTTGTACAGCGCGCAACCCCCGTCGGCAAGCACACGCCAAACATGGTGTTGAGCAAAGTCGACTTGCCCGACGACTGGGCGCCGACGACCGAAAGCACAAAGACGCGGGCGCCATAGGGCAGTGCAAACTCGAGCTGGCCAAAGACTGCGTCCACAAACGCTTTTTGGAGCACACTGGCGTCGCCGTCCATGAGCTCGAGCGGGAATCCGTCCACGAGGTGCGTGGCCGCGAGCCGTGGAAGCGCCGCGTACTCGCTTGGCCGCTGGACGAACGCGATCGCGAGCTCCCGCCAGAGGTGCACGAGCCCTGTCGTTGCGAAAGTCGCCTGCTGGACCGCCGCTTCGTACGCTGCCCGAGTGTCGTCCGTGTCGGTCAAGCTGCGCGCGTGGTAGGCGGCCGAGCACGCAGCCTGCGCGGTCACAGCGTTGGCTTTGCAGGCATTGGTCAACGCGTGGCCGAGTTCGGTGAGCCGCCGCGTCCGTTCGCCTGATGACGCAATCCCAAGCAGGTCTAGAAACGAACGCAAGAGCGGGTCCGTGAGCGTGTGCATGGACGCCTCCATGAGTTTTCGTCCAGTTGTTGTAGCTGCAACGCGACAACGGCGCGGCTCGGTGCGTCGATCGTTCGTTGGAGCGTCCGTTGCAATGGCGCCGCTTGACACACGAGCTGCTGCAGTGCTAGTCGCTCCGGTCGCAGCGTTCGAGCGTCCACCTCTGAAAGCAATGGCACCGCCGTCGACGTCGGCTCGTCATGGCAAAGCCGATCGATGGCGACGCGCGGCGTGTTTCGAAGAGGCGTCTCGTGGAGCATGTACTCTGTCAAGATCGCGTACGACGAGCTCATGGGGCAGGCCAGCGACACGGACAAGATGCCGTCGTCGTCGCGCAGCACGTTGTCGTCGTCGTCGTCGTCGGCGACGCACCAGTGCAGCTCGAGACCGCGAGCAAGCGCCCCGCGAACGGGCTTGGCGCCCGTGTCGACGATGAGTACGTCGGCAAACGCCTCGATGAACGGTTGCAGCTGCATGTAGTCGCCCACGACATGCAGCAGCTGGACCGTGGTGCACTGGCCGTCCTCGAGAAGAAACCCGTAGCCGAGCTCCGCCAAGCACGCGAGGTCCGTGACGCGGTGGCGGCCGTACGTGCGGTCGAGGCAGTGCAGTGAGTCAACGTGGAAGACGTTTTTGATCCAGTCCTTGGTCGCACTGCTCTTGGTCGGCCGTTCCGAGACGACCGCGACGCGCAGCATCGACACGTCCCGTAGAAGCGACGCGTCACTGGTCACGAGCGCGAGCGCTTGGTTGTCCGAGACAAAGCCGCCGTTCGTCGATGGCACAAGATACGGCACCAGAAAGCGCCGGTCCAAAAGGCGACGCAACACGTCGGCGCGCGCCGTCGGTGCCAGCGACGCCATGCGATCCAGCAGCGCGTCGACACGCGGCACGTCGTTTGTATCGGGCGTCGATTGCTTGTCCGTCTTGTCCCCGTAGAGCTCCTTGACCAGGCTCAGGCGGTGCTGGAGCGCAAATGAAATGCGACTGGCAACGTCGGTCGGCCGGTGCGACACGGCCAAAAGGTGGCAAAGCGGGTGACCGTCGTCGGACGACCGGGCGCTGACGACGGTGGGTGGCGCAGGTGTCGTCGGCGTCCGAGCTACTAGCGCCGCTTTCATGGCATCGACCATCGCCGCGATGTGTGTCGCCGTGAGGACCGAGAGAAAGCCGCAGCCTGCGACAAAGCCAAACCGACATGCGACGCCATAGAGTGCTTTCTTCTTTCGAGATCTCGGAGGCAAACTCAAGTTTCTTGTCAAGATGGCCCCAAGGCGGTCGGTCAAAAGCCGGTGGTTTGGCACCGCGGTCGCAAGAGCGGCCTGAACCACGATCGAGATGATCGCTGGGACGTCGTTGCTAGCGACGGTGGGTGGAGCCCAAGCACCGTCTTGGGGCGGAGGCGTCTTGACGATCGCCGCGAGCCGCGCTGCCTCTTGGAGCGCCCGTGTCACGGACGCGTCGAGGACGACGGGGGGAGACGCCGTACGGGCAACGTCAAACAAAACGCGGTCAAAGAGGACACCGAGCCCGGTGAGCGCCGACACATCGGTCGCGGCCACGAGGCGGCGCAGAGCATCTTGCACGCGGGCGTCGCGCAAGGTGTACAAGGTGATCTCCATTGACCACTTGCTCCATCGGACATCAAAGCCTCGCGTGATCCAAATGATCTGATATGTATCGTGCTGCAGCGTACGGGCAAACGCGCCGAAAAATTCGGCGACCGCATCGGCAGACCTCAGCGCATGGCGTAGACTCTGGACAGGTCCAGAATAATATGGAGTCGGCGCCATCATGCCGCCAAACGTCGGGTCGAGTGCCCACAGCTCTGCATACGCCTGGACCCTCGCGACACGGACACTCTCGTCGGTCGAGCTACGGACGATGTCGAGCCATGCGGCGCAGAGAAGCGCGCCTTGGTGCCGGCACCTTTTCTCGTCCTGGACGAGGGTCCAGACCGCGACACGGGTCGCCGGTCGATCAATGAGCTCCCACGTCGATGCGTCGGCCTTGAGGCGGAGCCGAAAGAGCGTCGCACTCAGCGTCGTTGGCCCAAGACACTCGATGCGCGTCGATATGGAGCAGGTATTGCCGCCGCAGTAGGTCGTAGCAGCTTGCACCAGAGGACCAAACGAGGTATAGGCGAAGCACGCATCGTCGCTGCCGCCATAACCGATGGACAAGTCATCGGTTTCTAAGCCCGGGCACTCGGCCATGAGCGTGTTGACGAGCAGCTCGTTGGGCGCAAGTATGTCGGCCGTCTTGTAAAAGATGCCGCCAAGCTCAAACCGCCCAATGTGCACGTGGGACCCGTACGAGAGTAGAAATTGCTTGGCCGACGCCATGTCGGTCACCGAGGCGGTGTCGACCGCGAGGCGTGGCGTCATCATGCTGAACGAGGCCATTGGTTGGCAGAGGTACGTCATGCGAGCGACGAAAGAGCTCTGCGGCGGCATTTCGCGATCCGGGACGGCATCAACGGCCGCGGACCAGCCCGAGGTCGCGACGGCGGCCTTGAACGCCTTGACGTCGGCGACACTGTAGAACGTCCTCGAGGCACACTCGCCTGCGTCGCACGCTGTAGGGTCGTTGCACGCGCTGGGTGCTCGTAGAATTGCCTTGGAAACACCGGCGATCGGGCCCGCGAACCCAAAGTAGCTGCCCTTGAGTGCAGCGCCATTGCTGGCATGCGCAAACGCCTCCGCTGTCGACCAGGTGCCGCCGACTGCAGGAACAGCCGCGGATTCGCGCCGCAAGGTCGCTTCCAGCTTGGCGAGGCGCTCGAGGAAGGTCGACTTCTCGTAGAGCTTGCGCGCGTCGGCGTTCCACTGCGTGAAGCCAAGGCCCTTGACGACGCCCGCGTTAAAGTCGGCGGCGGCGTCTTCCTGCTCTCTCCGTCGCCCGTGTCGCAGGGCGTCTTGAAGACGCTCGGCATGTACGAGGCCCGCCTCAAGGAGACGTTGGAGCTGCTGCGTCGCCAGCGCTTGGCATCTCGCGTCGTCAGTGGCCATCATGCTCCTCAGCGATTGATTGCACGATTCACCAGATGGCATGGAAAGGGCAAACTCAACCATCGCAGGATGGTGTGTTTCACATCGCAAATAACGCATTAAACGCATTAAAACAGTTTTACGTCTGCAGTTTCGACCAATAGAAAGGTCCTGGACGCGCAGACTCAATCGCTTGAATGACTTACCACGGTGCTACCTCGGATGACTACCTCGGGATGACAGGTCTTCTCTTGTTGTACATTGTATTAACCCCTCAACGTCATTCGCGCCAGGTACTTTCGTAGCTTTCCAGATCACAAATGGATGCAAAGAGTAGAGAGCCTCACCAAGTCGCTGCCCAAAAGATTCTGCCGCCAAGTCCTACGCAGCCGTGGCGTGCGAAGCTAGCGTACCCAAGTGGACGAACCAATAATTATGACTGTTGTTTGCTTTCATACATAAATATCTACATATAGAAGCTCTTGCATTGGCGCCGGAGGAGCGTCTCGAGTCGGCGTTGCATGACGGCCTTGCGCTCGCGTCGAGGCGACTGGAAGAAGACGATGACGACGACTTGGCTTTCGCTGTCTTCTTAAGCTTCCTGTTCGTCGCGTTACCGGCACAGCCGAGCGCGTCGGCTTCGCGCGTATCGTTGGCGGCTGCCATGAGCACCATGGGCCGGCTCACGATCGCAGCCATGGGGTCGGCGCTCGCTGCACGTGGCGCCTCGGTGGCGTCGTTGTCGTCTTGGTGCTGCTGGAGAGCAGGGTTGCGAAGGCGGCTTGCGTCGGCCTATCTGGCAGTGGACCGGGCTCAGCGCGCCGCCGAGCGCGATGCCGTCGTCTGTGTACTTGTTGATGCTGGCGACTGGCGGCGGCGCGGTCTCGTCGGGCGCAAAGAGGTCGACGGCCGGCGGCTTGGTCTTCTTGAGGGCCTCGACGAGGCCGTCAAGGTCTGCTTGCGCTTCTCGCGGAAGGCAGCGCGCTCTGCCTCTTCGTGCAGCCGCTCGTCGCGCCGGACCTTCCCGAATCGGGAAGGTCCGGCGCGCAGAAAAGTGGTGTGGGTCCGGCTGGTTTGGAACTCGGAATGGATTGGCTCGAATCTTGATTATTTATAGCCAATCACAAGCCTTGGTTCACGACCTCGTCCTAAATATAGTGTGAGCACCAGGCAGCACAACGACAAGTAGCAGCCCACAGACGCGCCAGCGCCACGTAGCAGCCGGGTATACCTCTCCACACACTTGTTGAATGACGTACATGTCGTTTCCGACGCTGCACGTAGCGCAATCACGCGGAAATCCATTTTCCATTTTTCGAGGTAGTGTCAGAATTGTCCAAATACTTCACGTGACATCGCGGGGTTCCAAAGCTTCAAGGACCGTAAAACTGGCTGCCACAGTTCGTGATTCACCACCTTTGCACACATAGTGTCATAGCTCTGTATTCAAACGGCGGAAGAATTCGAATCCACCTAGACGAGACGGGCTCAACCAGATTTACGCAATAAAAGACAATAACCTCGCGGGTAATTGGAGGCGGTCTTAAACGTTGATCTATCCCGTCCGATAGTAGCAGCCACTCGTGACGAGCCAACAAGCCTCTCCTCGCCTCAAACAAGGCTCCAACTATAGAGCCGTCCCAGTCGTATACCTCGTGAACACGATCTCTCTCTCTCGGATATCTAAAACGCGATCTGTAGCTCGATGTTGGGCGTACAAAATCGTTGGTGCCACCATCACCACCTTTGCACACATAGTGTCATTGCTCTGTATCCAAACGGCGGAAGAATTCGAATCCACCTAGACGAGACGGGCTCAACCAGATTTACGCAATAAAAGACAATAACCTCGCGGGTAATTGGAGGCGGTCTTAAACGTTGATCTATCCCGTCCGATAGTAGCAGCCACTCGTGACGAGCCAACAAGCTTCTCCTGGGTCGAGACTCTCGACCCAGTGTGCGACCAGCTTGTTGGTCGCCGTCGTTGCTTGGGCACTCACACCAAACTCGAACTGCCGAGCGTCGGTTTCGGGAAATTCGACATGCAATTTCGGTTGAGAATGCGTCGAAATCGCGGAAACTGAGGACGCTGTCTCTTTTGGTTCATGTGAAAGAGCATGTTGCATGTGGCTGAGGGAGGCAAAGTGCGCGCGATATCGCTGCGTGAGGAGGCCTTGTATTCCGTACAGTATTTCAGTACTAGTATAGCGAAAAAGCACACTATATCAAACAATTGGGTACCGCTGTCATTTTCTCTCGCTACAGAGCTCGCACGGCGACGTCACATAGCATTCTGGACTCCCCGAAGTGCGGTCTAGCACTCTGGCAAGTATGGGCGATTTCGTTTTCAAACTTCATTCTGGCCGATTCGCCGGCGCGGCCGCCTGTGTGCACCAAAATATGGTAATTATGGTTGTAAATGGCGAACGCCAATAATGGTGACCGGTGACGCCAGAAAGACGACGCTGAGGCTCTTCGGGCACCACTGACGCTGCTGCATTGTGCCCGAGGAGACTCCATCAGCATTCTCTACGCACAAGTCATCATGAGGTGTCGATCGGGCGCCATGCAGCGTTCCTCGTCGGTCTCCCTCACGAGCCAAGCCAAAGCGTTTCAGCCAATCAGAACGACAAGACGTTGGATTTGTGGCCAATCAGAGCGGCAGCGATGTCACTTGGCCAGTGTTCTTGCCGCGGTTCTCGCACCGATCATCGCCGCCAGCCAAGGCACGTGGTACGTGGCAAGCCGTGCGCAGGCCTCAAGCCGAGGCGCTCACGCGACGTTGCTGTAGGTATGGCGCAGCCTATCTATGCGTGAAGAGCCACCGAGTCGACCCTTGGGCGGAGCCCTGGCCAATTTTTCGACGGCCTCTCTCGCACGTCGGCCACGGGATCGCCTCCGCGATGCGCTCCTCCAAGCTCCCAAGACCTGCAACGACGCTGCGAGCGATGGCGCGATATGTCCAGCACCATGACCGCGCGACGTCAAGCGCTTGCGCGTCCAAAACGGTTATGGCTACGGAGACATCCGATCCGACGGCGCGCCCACGCTCCAGTCGCTGCCGCCACACTCGATGTGTACGTACATCCCGTCGACGCTCGAATCGTGTCTCAACGTCGAGCCTGCGTGCGGCTATCGCGCCGGCTGTCGTGCGCTGCACTCGTTTTCATCGCCATATCCTCGTATTCCCTACTCGCCACACAGTCGCCTACGCCGATGACTCGGACTTCATCTGCCACGACGCTGCTGCCATGACCACGATCAAAGCCGTGGCGCCATCCATCTTCGCCCAATGGGACCTCAAGATGAATGAAGACAAGACGGAAGAAACGCAGGTATTCAGGTCGACGCAGGCTGACGCGCCGACGCACGCGGCCTCTTTGGCGTGGCACACGAACAAGGAGCTCGGCAGCCTCCTCGACGACGCGGCCGATCTGCGCCTTCGGAAGCGACTGGCGACAACGGCGTTCAACAACATGTGGAAGATCTGGATGCGTCGAGGCCTCATCTCGGAAGGCAACCGTGTGCGGCAGTACAAGTGCTCCCGGTCCTTTTGTGCAACTGTGGCACGTGGACCCTGATGCCAACAAGTCTGGCGGGCCTTGACAGTTTCCATCGCCGGCAGCTGCGCCGTCTTCAGGTATCTTTCGCCCGAACAAGCTGGGCTACGTTGCGCTCTACAAGCGCTGCAAGACTGTCCCGCTGAGCGAGATCGTTGCCCGCCAACGCTGGCGCCTGCTGGGTCACGTGCTGCGCCTGAAAAAAGACGTCCCTGCCAACATTGCCGCGTCTTTGCCTCTCCCAAGGCGCCCCGTTTTTTAGGCCGCACCAAGATCACGTTGCCGATCGTCCTGCACCGCAACCTCCAGTCGTTGACGCCGCCTCAGGCGCCGGCGTCTCTCGAGGACCTCAACATACTGCGTAGCTTTGCCGCCGATCGCGAAGCCTGGAAAGAGTTTACGGAGCTTGTCGTCATGGGCCTCCCCCGCGGCCGCAAGCGCCCCCGGGCAACTGCAGAAGAGCAAGACGAGCCCCCGCGCCGCCGCCTGCGCAGCCACGGCCCGGCGAGCGAATGAAGAAGAAGGAGATTGCTAGTCTCTAAGAACTCTTTGTAACAACGAAGATAATGCGAAACACGTTCATAAATATCCTCGTATTCGTCCTTCGTGGCCGACAGCTCGCGGCCAACGTCGACACGCACTGACGGCATCAAGACACATGCCATTCTAATCCCCGAGCCACATGGAGATGCTAGGGACCTGAACAGGCCGTAACGGCAGGCCTTGCCGCGATCATCTGGACGAGCGCCATGACGCAGGGAATTGCTTCATACTATAGTAGTACGCAAGTACCACGGGAATCCATTGCGTGATGCTCAAAACACTCGGACCATATTGCGTAAATCTCCAAACACGCGCAATGTTCTGTCTGGCCTGGATCGAGTTGTTGGATGTACTAGTAGATCGATAAGTGAGAGGGTTCTTATGCTCTTTCCTCCAAAACTTTAACGCTTCAAGACGTTGTCCCGATTGCTAGATAGTCTTTTGGTGCATATTTAGTCCACAGTGTTGCATTGGACCGACATTTTGTGAACGGCAGCTGTGGTATAGACTCCAGAATCACAAAACTGTCAATTACAGTCGTTCATATTGTTGTTCATAGAACAGTCGTTCGTTATTGCTAAAGACATCAATTACTCGGGAAAGACCATGCGCGAATCGTCCTCCTTGTCCTGCTCGAGCGGATCGATGAACATGCCGGCCTTGGAGCCAGGCGACGTCTTGCGCTGACCTTGACGGTTCTTGAGCCAGCAAATGCCGCCGTTGTGCTTGGTCCAGACCCACAGCTTGCAACCGGGCGTGTTGTCGCAGTCGTCGTTGCACGAGTTGGACGACGACCGCGCCGTCGTGCGGATGTCGTAGCCAAGGAACTCGACGTCCGACTCGACGAAGTACACATGCTTGGTGACCGACGACACCGGCTTGGTCGTCGGCGCCGGCGTCGGAGCGGGCGTCTTGGCTGCGTCGGCCAAAAACTCGGCCACCGCGTCGCCAATCACCTTGATCGCGTCCTTCATCGGGCCGTCGCCGTTGGCAAGGTACGTGTCTTCGCAGTGCGTCGCGCCTTCAATGACAATGTACTTGGACTTGGGGTTCTTGGGCTGCTTCGTGACGCTGAGCCCAGCCCACGGGTCGATCGCGCCGTTCGTAAAGATGACGTTCTCGACGTCAATGTCCCAGCCGCCGTTCTTGGCGTTGGTCGCGTCGACATTGGCTT
>NW_012156427.1:97090-98390 GCF_000151545.1 Saprolegnia parasitica CBS 223.65
GAAGATCGCTTTATGTGCAGGTTGTCATCACTGGCATTTATGCGTATAAAATTGAATGTGTAATTTTCATCCGAAAGTCAGCTTGGCCGAGTGGTTAAGGCGTTAGCCTGCTAAGTTAATGGGGCAACCCGCGTGAGTTCGAATCTCACAGCTGACGATCCTCTTTTGTCCCACCCGCCTAGCGATCTTTTTTTAATCAAGGCCTTTTTTAAACATTAATTTCATGCAACTAAAACCAGCTCCAAACTGCACTTTAGTTGTCGTTTTGGTAGAGTGGGTGGTACGGCGAGCAAGTGCAGTATGGAACATTTCTCTACTATCTCCACCAAGTACTAAAATACACATCTTTTCAAGCTCCAAACACGTCGTTGCTTTGACCGAGATTTATTCCCGAAGCCACAGGGCGCTAGAATGACCATACTATCTACCTGTCGACTCGATGGCGATTGCTAAAATACAAAACGTCCTCAGTTTTCAATTGCCAAGTTTAGCAACTCCTGCCTCCGGATGCATACGATCGAGCATCTCTTCCGAGAGCCCGATTCAAGCAATATTTTGGATAGTAAACTTTTTTCTCATAGTTTTATTTATCGAATGAGTGAAAATTTGCACAAAAATATAGAAATCGTATACTGGTGTAGCTAGAATAAGTCATCTCACGGCCAGAAAATCATCTAAATTATGGTTGAAAAGAACTGAAGCTATATCCTTCATTTCATCGATCTCTCGGTAGTCCAAGTCACCAAAATAAGCTGTAGGTACGGTGTGTACGTAGAGGTGATGCTTTCGTCAAGAAGGAGGGCTCCATCGATCGATTTGACAGTAAAACGCATTATCGATTTATAGAGGTATATGCATGTCGAGCTCCATGTAGCAGCGAGGACGCTATGTGGCCCATATAGGCGATGAAAGGAGACGATTTAGGTACTCTAGTAGTCACATGTGATATTTGGAGCAAGTTTGGTGGCGGTAATGGAGTGTGTGTAGGCCTCAGGAGGGTCGATATAAAGCGCGTTATTGAGGGCTCTTGAGGACATATGAGCGATTCTTTTTTATGTAGCATGTGGTTGGCACCGATATGATTCTAATAATGATGTGAAGATCGCTTTATGTACAGGTTGTCATCACTGGCATTTATGCGTATAAAATTGAATGTGTAATTTTCATCCGAAAGTCAGCTTGGCCGAGTGGTTAAGGCGTTAGCCTGCTAAGTTAATGGGGCAACCCGCGTGAGTTCGAATCTCACAGCTGACGATCCTCTTTTGTCCCACCCGCCTAGCGATCTTTTTTAATCAAGGCC
>NW_012156427.1:98490-102590 GCF_000151545.1 Saprolegnia parasitica CBS 223.65
TGCACAACGCACCAGATCGGCGAGCGCGGCGTCCGACGACAGATACTTCTGCATCGCGGCCTTGGACCGGTCGCCGTTCGGGATCGAGTCGCCATAGTACCTAAAATAGAGTCGTTGATACCAATCCATATCTGACACAGGCTTCGATACCGGTGCTCGATAGCGACGACCATGGCCCTGTGCTTCTTGGCCAAGTCGTTCATCGTGGAGCGGGACGACGCGACGGTTTGCGCTTTCGCCTCCCACTCGCCGTTGATGTAGAGAAAGACAGGCGACCCGGGACCGCCATACCACTCGTCGTTGTAGTGGTAGCGCTGGCTCCAGTTGCCGGCGCTCGGGTTCTTGTGGTCGAGGATCGCGCCCGTGAACCAGAGGTCTTGCTTGGTGTCGGAGCCAAAGCGGTTGGAGAGGTCGACGTCGTCGTCGCCATGGATCTCACGCAGGATGTTCATATCGAACCCATTGTCGAGGTCCGTCACGAGCTGGTTGTTGGCATCGTCGGCCGACACGAGGAGCGCGAGCGCCGCGGCAACAATAATCTTGGGTGCCAACATGGAAATTGACAAGTGAGCACTCTGACATCGAAATTTGGTGCGAACTAGTCTTGGTTGCTTGCATTACGGACCATACACTGTACAACCGAGCTGCTAGTCTCAGTATGCGTAATGTCGCAATGGAGGGGCATCTGTGAAAGCGTGTGCTAAAAGCTGTGCTAAATTGGATAGGGTGAGACTAGAGTCTTATCGAGGTACGATCTGCAGGTCGCAAGAAAGGGTCTGACTGACTGCAGCTCAGACTGCTGGATGGACTGTACGTCAAACCGCCTCTTTTCTAGCTATCTCGCCGTGTTGGGTACCGTACTAATAATGGAACCAGCATATTTATTACTAGTAATTTTAATAAATCTCCGTGCGCAGCTCAGTCCACCTCACTCCTAACGACCAAGTGCTGGTGCCAACTCCCACGCATTCAGGCGTAGCACTACGTATGCGAACTCTTTGTAACGAAGATAACGCGGAATACGTTCATGTATATAGATAGTACTATATGCATTCACACTGGGAAGTTCATGTGCTCATACGTTCTACTCCAAGCGCAATGCAAGTCAAAATGACAAACGACACAGCAGTTGCGCTCCTGCCTCCGCCTGCCTAAATCAAGTCCCTCAACCGAGTACACACAACGAAGAAAGTCTGACAATTTTATTTAGCATAGTTTTATCTATTGTAATAGAGGACCCAATTCAACAACAAACGACACAGCGCCGCGAGCTATTAATAGCGCCGCGCTAAATGAGAATACCGGCGCATCCATCACTTGAGCAATTTCCAACAGAAATTAGCTCGATCGTTTGGCTTGATCGGTTTTGCAAAGGTGATGCTTTTGTCAAGAACGCGGGCTCCATGGACTCTGCGTTTTCAGCCGTTCCGCAAGCGAAACCAACCGACGAGTGGCCGCGTTCTCAGAGGTGCGGCCGTCGGTCGACGCCTTCACCTGCTGCGAGCCGCGCCATCAGACCAAGCGACGCTGAGCGATGAGGACCTCATCGCCACGCTGTACAAGACGACGTATCCGAGGAAGACGACGCTCCAGCCAACCAACAACAAAACAACAGTCAGAAGCACCACAACCAACATCAAATCCAACACAGAACCAACATGAGCACCGAGCACTGAGCGAAGAGCACAAATCAGCCAGCATCCACCGCCACCGCGAACGCCATCATCATTCAGCATCAAGATCCATACTAGTATCATCCGACCCCGAAACCCAAGACATCGACCCAGACAAAGAAAACAAATCCAACACACCACCACGCCAAAACGAACAAATGGCGAGTACTTGGACGAGTACACAGCCAAGTACGCCAAGTACGCTGCCCGCGCGTCCGAGCTTGACGTGTCGGTGGGCTCCAATGCGCCAGACCGCGTTTACGACGACAGCCACGTCTCGAACCGGCAGTTTTTCTGTGACGCGTGCGGGCTCCAGCTGCCGAGTGACCAGGATGGTGCGTTGCTTGTGAAGGGCAAGCGCCACAAGAAGAAGCTCCATGCGCTCGCGAGCCAGTCGGTCTTGGCGTCGGTCGAATCGTCCAACAAACGCCTCAAAGTGTCCGCCGCCGACGACGATGACGACAACACTGTGCTCACGGCGCAAGACTAGCTAGAAATCATGGAATAAGCAACAGCATACATGTATATAGCAATCTAAGTTGCTACGGCAATGAATTGGACAGAGGAGTATGCAGGACAAGTGAAATATACAACGTCTTTAATCCAGGAACCCAACGAGAGCTGTTGTGGCTGCGCCAACGGCGCTTCAATTCGCGGTAATCGAAGGACTTTCAACGACAGCAGCAGTCAAAGATGTGCCACCACGTGAGTTAATGCTGCTATAAGCCACAGCAAGACACGAATGCAACGAGCTACTGGCGTTCAACTGAGCATAACTCGTGCGGGACTAATCAACTCAAAAATTCAATAAAAATTACGTAAACGGAGCTAGATCGCTGGCATCGCGTGGCTCTCGAGCACGAGCGATGGCGACCATCCATGGTGTCGTAGCGGTGCTTGATGTAGCTCTTGATCAGCTGCGGCAGCGCGATAGACTCGATGGCGATTGCTAAAATACAAAACGTCCTCAGTTTTCAATTGCCAAGTTTAGCAACTCCTGCCTCCGGATGCATACGATCGAGCATCTCTTCCGAGAGCCCGATTCAAGCAATATTTTGGATAGTAAACTTTTTCTCATAGTTTTATTTATCGAATGAGTGAAAATTTGCACAAAATATAGAAATCGTATACTGGTGTAGCTAGAATAAGTCATCTCACGGCCAGAAAATCATCTAAATTATGGTTGAAAGAACTGAAGCTATATCCTTCATTTCATCGATCTCTCGGTAGTCCAAGTCACCAAAATAGCTGTAGGTACGGTGTGTACGTAGAGGTGATGCTTTCGTCAAGAAGGAGGGCTCCATCGATCGATTTGACAGTAAAACGCATTATCGATTTATAGAGGTATATGCATGTCGAGCTCCATGTAGCAGCGAGGACGCTATGTGGCCCATATAGGCGATGAAAGGAGACGATTTAGGTACTCTAGTAGTCACATGTGATATTGGAGCAAGTTGGGTGGCGGTAATGGAGTGTGTGTAGGCCTCAGGAGGGTCGATATAAAGCGCGTTATTGAGGGCTCTTGAGGACATATGAGCGATTCTTTTATGTAGCATGTGGTTGGCACCGATATGATTCTAATAATGATGTGAAGATCGCTTTATGTACAGGTTGTCATCACTGGCATTTATGCGTATAAAATTGAATGTGTAATTTTCATCCGAAAGTCAGCTTGGCCGAGTGGTTAAGGCGTTAGCCTGCTAAGTTAATGGGGCAACCCGCGTGAGTTCGAATCTCACAGCTGACGATCCTCTTTTGTCCCACCCGCCTAGCGATCTTTTTTTAATTCAAGGCCTTTTTAAACATTAATTTCATGCAACTAAAACCAGCTCCAAACTGCACTTTAGTTGTCGTTTTGGTAGAGTGGGTGGTACGGCGAGCAAGTGCAGTATGGAACATTTCTCTACTATCTCCACCAAGTACTAAAATACACATCTTTTCAAGCTCCAAACACGTCGTTGCTTTGACCGAGATTTATTCCCGAACGCCACAGGGCGCTAGAATGACCATACTATCTACCTGTCGACTCGATGGCGATTGCTAAAATACAAAACGTCCTCAGTTTTCAATTGCCAAGTTTAGCAACTCCTGCCTCCGGATGCATACGATCGAGCATCTCTTCCGAGAGCCCGATTCAAGCAATATTTTGGATAGTAAACTTTTTTCTCATAGTTTTATTATCGAATGAGTGAAAATTTGCACAAAAATATAGAAATCGTATACTGGTGTAGCTAGAATAAGTCATCTCACGGCCAGAAAATCATCTAAATTATGGTTGAAAGAACTGAAGCTATATCCTTCATTTCATCGATCTCTCGGTAGTCCAAGTCACCAAAATAAGCTGTAGGTACGGTGTGTACGTAGAGGTGATGCTTTCGTCAAGAAGGAGGGCTCCATCGATCGATTTGACAGTAAAACGCATTATCG
>NW_012156427.1:102721-103326 GCF_000151545.1 Saprolegnia parasitica CBS 223.65
GTAATGGAGTGTGTGTAGGCCTCAGGAGGGTCGATATAAAGCGCGTTATTGAGGGCTCTTGAGGACATATGAGCGATTCTTTTTTATGTAGCATGTGGTTGGCACCGATATGATTCTAATAATGATGTGAAGATCGCTTTATGTGCAGGTTGTCATCACTGGCATTTATGCGTATAAAATTGAATGTGTAATTTTCATCCGAAAGTCAGCTTGGCCGAGTGGTTAAGGCGTTAGCCTGCTAAGTTAATGGGGCAACCCGCGTGAGTTCGAATCTCACAGCTGACGATCCTCTTTTGTCCCACCCGCCTAGCGATCTTTTTTAATCAAGGCCTTTTTAAAACATTAATTTCATGCAACTAAAACCAGCTCCAAACTGCACTTTAGTTGTCGTTTTGGTAGAGTGGGTGGTACGGCGAGCAAGTGCAGTATGGAACATTTTCTCTACTATCTCCACCAAGTACTAAAATACACATCTTTTCAAGCTCCAAACACGTCGTTGCTTTGACCGAGATTTATTCCCGAACGCCACAGGGCGCTAGAATGACCATACTATCTACCTGTCGACTCGATGGCGATTGCTAAAATACAAAACGTCCTCAGTTTTC
>NW_012156427.1:103426-105000 GCF_000151545.1 Saprolegnia parasitica CBS 223.65
CTCATAGTTTTATTTATCGAATGAGTGAAAATTTGCACAAAAATATAGAAATCGTATACTGGTGTAGCTAGAATAAGTCATCTCACGGCCAGAAAATCATCTAAATTATGGTTGAAAGAACTGAAGCTATATCCTTCATTTCATCGATCTCTCGGTAGTCCAAGTCACCAAAATAAGCTGTAGGTACGGTGTGTACGTAGAGGTGATGCTTTCGTCAAGAAGGAGGGCTCCATCGATCGATTTGACAGTAAAACGCATTATCGATTTATAGAGGTATATGCATGTCGAGCTCCATGTAGCAGCGAGGACGCTATGTGGCCCATATAAGCGATGAAAGGAGACGATTTAGGTACTCTAGTAGTCACATGTGATATTTGGAGCAAGTTTGGTGGCGGTAATGGAGTGTGTGTAGGCCTCAGGAGGGTCGATATAAAGCGCGTTATTGAGGGCTCTTGAGGACATATAAGCGATTCTTTTTTATGTAGCATGTGGTTGGCACCGATATGATTCTAATAATGATGTGAAGATCGCTTTATGTACAGGTTGTCATCACTGGCATTTATGCGTATAAAATTAGAATGTGTAATTTTCATCCCGAAAGTCAGCTTGGCCGAGTGGTTAAGGCGTTAGCCTGCTAAGTTAATGGGGCAACCCGCGTGAGTTCGAATCTCACAGCTGACGATCCTCTTTTGTCCCACCCGCCTAGCGATCTTTTTTTAATTCAAGGCCTTTTTAAACATTAATTTCATGCAACTAAAACCAGCTCCAAACTGCACTTTAGTTGTCGTTTTGGTAGAGTGGGTGGTACGGCGAGCAAGTGCAGTATGGAACATTTCTCTACTATCTCCACCAAGTACTAAAATACACATCTTTTCAAGCTCCAAACACGTCGTTGCTTTGACCGAGATTTATTCCCGAACGCCACAGGGCGCTAGAATGACCATACTATCTACCTGTCGACTCGATGGCGATTGCTAAAATACAAAACGTCCTCAGTTTTCAATTGCCAAGTTTAGCAACTCCTGCCTCCGGATGCATACGATCGAGCATCTCTTCCGAGAGCCCGATTCAAGCAATATTTTGGATAGTAAACTTTTTTCTCATAGTTTTATTTATCGAATGAGTGAAAATTTGCACAAAAATATAGAAATCGTATACTGGTGTAGCTAGAATAAGTCATCTCACGGCCAGAAAATCATCTAAATTATGGTTGAAAGAACTGAAGCTATATCCTTCATTTCATCGATCTCTCGGTAGTCCAAGTCACCAAAATAAGCTGTAGGTACGGTGTGTACGTAGAGGTGATGCTTTCGTCAAGAAGGAGGGCTCCATCGATCGATTTGACAGTAAAACGCATTATCGATTTTATAGAGGTATATGCATGTCGAGCTCCATGTAGCAGCGAGGACGCTATGTGGCCCATATAGGCGATGAAAGGAGACGATTTAGGTACTCTAGTAGTCACATGTGATATTTGGAGCAAGTTTGGTGGCGGTAATGGAGTGTGTGTAGGCCTCAGGAGGGTCGATATAAAGCGCGTTATTGAGGGCTCTTGAGGACATATGAGCGATTCT
>NW_012156427.1:105282-110846 GCF_000151545.1 Saprolegnia parasitica CBS 223.65
TAAAACCAGCTCCAAACTGCACTTTTAGTTGTCGTTTTTGGTAGAGTGGGTGGTACGGCGAGCAAGTGCAGTATGGAACATTTTCACTACTATCTCCACCAAGTCTAAAATACACATCTTTTCAAGCTCCAAACACGTCGTTGCTTTGACCGAGATTTATTCCCGAACGCCACAGGGCGCTAGAATGACCATACTATCTACCTGTCGACTCGATGGCGATTGCTAAAATACAAAACGTCCTCAGTTTTCAATTGCCAAGTTTAGCAACTCCTGCCTCCGGATGCATACGATCGAGCATCTCTTCCGAGAGCCCGATTCAAGCAATATTTTGGATAGTAAACTTTTTTCTCATAGTTTTATTTATCGAATGAGTGAAAATTTGCACAAAAATATAGAAATCGTATACTGGTGTAGCTAGAATAAGTCATCTCACGGCCAGAAAATCATCTAAATTATGGTTGAAAGAACTGAAGCTATATCCTTCATTTCATCGATCTCTCGGTAGTCCAAGTCACCAAAATAAGCTGTAGGTACGGTGTGTACGTAGAGGTGATGCTTTCGTCAAGAAGGAGGGCTCCATCGATCGATTTGACAGTAAAACGCATTATCGATTTATAGAGGTATATGCATGTCGAGCTCCATGTAGCAGCGAGGACGCTATGTGGCCCATATAGGCGATGAAAGGAGACGATTTAGGTACTCTAGTAGTCACATGTGATATTTGGAGCAAGTTTGGTGGCGGTAATGGAGTGTGTGTAGGCCTCAGGAGGGTCGATATAAAGCGCGTTATTGAGGGCTCTTGAGGACATATGAGCGATTCTTTTTTATGTAGCATGTGGTTGGCACCGATATGATTCTAATAATGATGTGAAGATCGCTTTATGTGCAGGTTGTCATCACTGGTATTTATGCGTATAAAATTGAATGTGTAATTTTCATCCGAAAGTCAGCTTGGCCGAGTGGTTAAGGCGTTAGCCTGCTAAGTTAATGGGGCAACCCGCGTGAGTTCGAATCTCACAGCTGACGATCCTCTTTTGTCCCACCCGCCTAGCGATCTTTTTTTAATTCAAGGCCTTTTTAAACATTAATTTCATGCAACTAAAACCAGCTCCAAACTGCACTTTAGTTGTCGTTTTGGTAGAGTGGGTGGTACGGCGAGCAAGTGCAGTATGGAACATTTCTCTACTATCTCCACCAAGTACTAAAATACACATCTTTTCAAGCTCCAAACACGTCGTTGCTTTGACCGAGATTTATTCCCGAACGCCACAGGGCGCTAGAATGACCATACTACTCCAGTTTTTAATTGCCACGCAATTCTTTTCAAGGACAACTAACATTCTCCGTGCGCAGCTCACTCCCAATGACCAAGTGCTGGTGCCAAGTCCCACGCAATCAGGCGTAGCACTACGTATGCGAAGTCTTTGAGCTAGTTTCCACAACTGCAACTTGATTTCAACGCGAACACCTTTGATTGATTGATTGATTGACAACTAACATTTTCCTCTTCGCCGCGTAGGACAACAAACCGGTTTCAGTATGCACGCTGGTGGACCTGCTATGCACTAGAAGTAAACGTACCGTTACTTGACTTTGACGTTGTGATCGCTCTCGCTTTAGGTGCCCTTTTCAGCAGGTGCGGCTTTCCATGTCTGCTGACCAAGGTGCGCTTCTCTCTTTTTCACTGTTTTACACCGTGTGTCTTGGTGTTAAATCCCCGTCGCCCCTTACTAGGAGCAAGATAAGCCTTGACACGGGTATCGCATCATATCCCACGTCCCATCATTTTCTGCCGAGCGATGGACGACGCTGGGGCGCTGGCCGCGGTCGACGGCGCCGTCGCGCGCCTCAAGGACGCCGGGGACGTGGCAAGCGCATTGACGCTCCTTAGCCCTCACAACGCGATCTACTGGGCGGACGAGGTCGACGAGGCAAGCCCGCCGGCGCCGGCGGCGACGCCCGAGTGGCGGAAAGCGATTAGCTTTGCCGACTGGATCGATGCACTGCACCCGAAGGACCGCCAATGGAGCCGCGCGCAGGTCATCGAGGAGCACGAAGAGATGTTCCGCATTAGCTTTGAGAATGGCATCGACGACGACATGTGGGTCGACCGTCAATCGGCCGACATTGCCCCCGACGGCTCCAAGCTCTACGAGCCGTGGCGCAGCCGCCTCCAGGTCGGGGACCTCGTCGACTGCATGGACAACCATTACTTGTGGTTCACATCGACCGTGCTCTCGATGTCGCCCGAGAAGAAGATCCTTATCGGGTACCGCGTGTACTCGATGGACGGCGACCAAGTCGACGCGCGCGGCCGGTACTCGGGCTACGACGCCGAATTTGACCAGTGGTTCGACCTCAAGTCGCACCGGGTCGCGCGGGCGTACACCAAGGCCGACGGAACACTGCATCGCAGCACGCTCCCGTCCTCGGACGCGGACCACGTCTTTGCCAACGCCGCGTCGACGCAGCGCTGTCACTCGCCGCTCCTTCTCGCGTCGCTCAACCGATTCGGCGCGTGCCATGGCTTCTCGCTGCTGCTGCACGCGATCCCAACACTGTCGATGGCCGAGCTTAGCAGCGTCCTCGAGTGGCTCCTCGACATCACCGAGTACCTCACGCAGCCGTTCGCGTCCTCGTACCTTGTCGACGTTGACGCTGCCATTAGCGCCAGCCTCCTCCTGCATCTCCGTGCTGACGTGCGTGCCATCTCGATCGACGTCGCCGCGCACTGGGCCGGCCGTCTCCAATCGCTTCTCTCGCACGTGCTCAACGCCAATAGCACGGCGCTCCGCCTCGACACGTGGCTCTGGTCCGTCTATATGGTGTACATTCGGTGCCCGCTCCTCGAGCGTCAATTCCAAGGCGTGCAAAAGATGGTCGACCTCGTCCAGAGCTTTCATTACCGGAAGCGCCAGCACCTCGACGCCGCGCTCCTCACCGAGTGGTTCCAGCGCGATCATGTCCTTGACGTGCTCCTCGTATCGCATGCGGAAGTGCTCCAGCGCGCGCTCGAGCTCTTCCGCTTTGGCGTCCAGCAGCGCGTTGTGGCCATGTCGACGCTATGGGCCGTCGTTCTCGACCCGGCCGCCGAGAAATCCCGCGTCTCGCTCCTCTACTCCTTTCTCGTCGAGATGGCTGCCGTGCTCGCGCCGGACCAGCTCCTCGAGCTCTGGCGGCTCGTGCAAGCACTGGACCTTGCGCTGTACAGCGACGACACCATCACGTAATCCCGTCTTGGTGCCATGGATGATGATAGAGTCGATTAGGTGGCTCGCGCGCCTGCACAAGTGGCTCGGTATCCGCAGTGTGGACACGTCGGACGGACCGTCGACGCTGGACCTGTTCTGGGCGATTCTGCAGCACCCGAATCTCCCGGCGTCCGTGCAGCAGGCGGCACAACGTGGCCTTGTCGGCGTGTTGAGTGCCATGGACATGAAGGTAGCCTCCGTCGACGACAACGAACCTAAGAACTGAGACAATACGCACGTATAGACACCGCGCCAAGAAAACCTGCTTCGGTGCGTGGCCAATCTCGCCAACTCGACCGCGGTCGTGCCGTCGCTCGAGATTGCCGAGGCGCTCCTCGAACAGTACCCGCTCATCTCGTACACGGCGTTCACCATACCCCGGGGTCTCGCGTTCTCGCAGCTGCCGGACGTGGTGCCGCGTCTGCTGCAGGTGCTGCCGGCGTACCCGGACGCGGCCTTTCGGTTTCTCTCGTTCGTGACACCGCTGGGCGTCACGTTGACCGACGACGAGCTGCGTGTCCTAGTCTCATTCAAGGACGACGACGAGCGACTCTACCCGTTCCTCTCGGGGCTCTGCGCCTCCTTGCCATTGACGCAGTCGACGTTTGTTTTCGAGTGGTTTTTAACCCACGTCGACGCGCATTGGCCGCTGCTTCGCTTCCGCTGCTTCGAACAGTACTTTCTCTCGCTCAACCAAGCCCATGGCAAGCTCGTGCGAAGCCTCTGGGACGAGACGACGCTCTTCGATGCGCGCGTCCTTCCGCACGACGTGCTTGGCATCGATGCGCTCTGGCACATTGCGCTCAACGCAAGCAGCCTCGAGACCGTCAACGCGGTCGTACCGTGCCTCCACGCGCTGTACCACGACACGGACTCGCCGCTCGTCCAGGAAGAGTACATGGACCAGTGCTGCGCGCACGCGCGCGTGGCGGTCGCCAACGCCAACGCACCGGCCGTGGCGCGCTGCCTGCACCTGTTGCAGCACATGGTCGGGCAGTGGGAGGCCGTCGAAGTGTGCTCGCCGCGTACGCGGCCCCACGGCGCCTTGTCGAGCCCGAGCGACGCGTGCCTGGAGCTGCATTGGAACGACCAAGTGCTCTCGATCACGCCGTCGACGACCATTGGCGAGGTCCAGGCCGCGATCGCAGCGCTCTGGAAGGTGCCTGTCGGTGCGGTCGTCCTCGACTGGCACGACGCCAACCGGACCCACCGTGTGCCGAGCCTCTGCGTGCAAGCGCGCCACGGCATGCTGCCGAGCCTCCTCGAGGCCAAGTCGAGCACCCTCTTGCCGGCCGTGAGTGCGGTGGCCGCCACGTGGTATGCGGACCGCGCGGTCGCGATCGAGCGCTACAGCAACACGAACGTGTACGTCATGTTTCGGGGCCAAAACGACGAGCACCACTATGACCTCGACGAGTGGCTGCATTTCATCGCGTCAGTCGCGTCTTTGTATCCGAATTTGGTATGGGCGCACCTCGTCGAGTCGGGCTTCCCGCCATCGCCGACCAGTCTCCGCTTGCGGCTCGTGAACAAGTACTTTGGACTCTTTATGGACGTCCTCGAGGTCCTCGAGCGATCGCAGCACGATGCGTCGGCCATGTGGGATCTGCTGCAGCGTCTGCCGTCGTACGTGGTCGCGATTGACGAGCCCATCTCGCTGTGCCGCCCGCATCTGGTCTTGTACCAGCTGCAGATCCTCGCGGCGAGCCCGCAGCGCATGACGCCGTCGATGGTTGCAACGCTCGTCGAGCTCGTCGGCGCGCCGTCGCTGGGGCTGCAAGCGCACGCGTACCTGCTCTTGGTGCTCCAACGCCACACGGCGCTGGACCTGCCGCGCCTCGTGACACTCTTGCGCATGGTCGCGTCGTCGGCCGACATGAACACGGTCGAGGTCCGCCAGCTGCTGCAGTGTACGTGCTACATGTGGACACAGCACACGGCGGCGCTGGCCACACGTAATGAAGACACGGCGCTACTACTGGAGCTGCTGCAGTGCCCGACGAGCGCCGGCGTCCGCAGCGACATGGCCTCGATGCTCACGGCATGCCCGCCGTTGTGGACGTTTTCCTGGCTGCCATCGGGCCTGCCCACAGCGACCTGCCCCGAGTTTTTTGCGACCCTCGTCGCTGTGCTGCAGCAAATGCCCGTCGACGACCGCATCGCAGTGCGCGACGCGACGCTCCATCGGCTCTCGACCACGCTCATGGCGCCGGACGCGCCGTCGGCCGATGACGTTGTCGCTGGCTGCTTGCAGGTCCTCGCGCAGATGCCGCTCGAGTGGGCGGTCGTCGCGCCAATGTACACGGCGTATCT